>NW_017672474.1:92181-166506 GCF_001879085.1 Nicotiana attenuata
CAAGAACGACAATCAGTTCAAGAATTCATAGACATGATAAGAGGCCTCACAAATCAATGTTCCTTTAGTGGAGGCACCTTGAACAAAGTTCCTGTGGTAAATGCTACAGCAAATTTATGAACAGGATTTAGTCCACCAAGAGCGTTCTAGTGGAGTGTGAAGACAATAAAGATGACGGCGTACGTCAGAGTTAGTGACGATTGTGGCATTCTATGGCCCCGGAAACCAAAATAGAACAGAGATCCTGGAGCTTTCACTATTCCTTGGCACTATCGTCGGAAAAGTGCCCCGGACTTATGCTCGAAGAGCCCTATGTGACTTGAAGGGGCTAGCATGTAATCTGATGCCGTACTCAGTTACTGGGCTTTAGACTTTGGAATATGGGCAACCTAGGCCATACCTCAATGAGGACTTCAAATGGCCGGACGGTTCCGATGGAATGAGGCCTTTAGGTAAATCACGATATGCCTTGTCCGGGTGGACAAATTTCCATATTGCGGCCGACTTTTCACATATTGGATTTGCGAAGTGGATTCGAAGCTCTATTGATTCTTGGAAGACCTTTCCTAGCTACAGCTGGTGAAGCGCATGTTGTTGACATGTGGAAGCAGGGGAGTATACATTCCCGTGTGGGGAGATGGAAAGGTGGTATTTCATTGTGTCGCAATGTCAATGAGGCCAACCCAATAGTACACAGGTTGTTCATTTGTGCGACAATTGTCACAGGGGTGATAGTGGATGGACACAAGTGCTCTGATTAAATGTGAAATTCCTCTTGAAGCCCAGTGCTTCTTAACCATGGATGCCAATGATGAGCGCGTAGAGTGGAGTGCGTCGAATGCATTGGCATGGAATGGTTCATATTCATTATGAGCCTAGGAAAAAACTAATCTTCTGGGGATCTTGAAAATTGCATAAACTCCGCAATCCAAGCCATCAATGAGGGAGGCCTACCACGGTGTTGGAGTTGTGTGAAACCGACTTCCTCACACACCTCAGGTATGAATTCTGGGCTCTGTAATTCTTATCTCTTTCCATAGATTTCATATCTACGTTAGCTGTGCTCATGCCTTGAGCTAACTGCAGGTTGAAGGCCACTGTGGACGGTTGCTTCAACAAGCGAAAAAGGGCAATAGGATTGAAAGCTTGGCGGGAACATTCAGGGGGATAGAGCCGCCGCATTTTGTCCAGTAGCCCCACACGCGTAAGATCAATCTTGGAGGAGCGGATGCGACGGCGCCATTTCTCTGTGAACATCCAAAGAGACACTCAACCAAATTCGAGGAGGGTTGATTCTTCCATAACGCCCAAAGAAGTAGAGTCAAAGCAAAGACGCGCTTAGTGATCAAGTGGCTTTGACAGCCCGCTTCCGCGATCTGGGTTTTTACCCCGATCGTGCGTCATCGAAGATACATGGACCAGTTATCTCAGAGCACCAATCACGTCTTATGTAGTGGTAGAGCTAAGTCAAAGAAAGGTGGTATGAAAACGTCATCGTTGTGGTAGGTGAACCAATGGCCGAAACAATGAAGTTGTATATCCGTACCGGCATCAGACAAGCTTACGTAGCGTTCCGGTTGGAGAGTGTGTCATGGACTAGTAAGAAACAGGCTGAACAGGTGACAAAGAAGATCATTTCCCTACTACATTCCTTGACAAGATGCTTGATCGTCTTTGCGGGGCCGGGCCTTTCTATTTTATTTCAGTAGAATGGCTTACTCGGGGCTAGTTTAAATCAAAATTCTCATTGCCCAACGAGGATTAGAGAAGACAACCTGTACGATGTCTCTGAGTGGCACGTGTCGCTACCGATCTGAGAATCGCTGATTACGGTACTATGTAACTGCCCCCACGCGACCTTCCAAAGATGTATGATGGCAATTTTCACCGACATGGTGGAGGTATATCTTGGAGGTATTCATGGATGACTTCAGTGTGGTGGGAGATTCATTTTGAAGAATTGTTTGGTGAACTTGGATAGGTTTTGGCAAGATGTGAAGAAACCACCCTTGTTGCTCAACTGGGAGAAAATGTCACTTTTTGGTGCAAGAGGGAATTGTATTGGGTCACAAAATCTCAAGGCAAGGAATTAAAGTTGATAAGAGCAAAAATAGAGGTTATCTCAAAGCCTCCTCCCCCTACTTCTCATCAAAGGGGTGAGGAGTTTTTCTTGTCATGCCGGGTTCTACCGCGCCGATTCATTAAAGATATTTTTCAAAAATTGTGAACCCGCTTTGCAAGTTGTAGAGAAGGATGTCAAGTTTATTTTTGATCGTCGAAATGTGCATGGAGTCTTTTGAGCTACTGACAAATCCACAGTTGACAACAACTCTATAATCCACCGCACCTAATTGGGATTTGCCTTTTGAACTTATTGTGCGATGCGAGTGCATGTAGCGGTTGGGGCGGTGCTAGGGCCAAAGGATCAACAAAAATGTTCCATCCTGTGTATTATGCTAGCAAGACTATGAAATGAGGCCCAGAGAAACTCGACGACATTGACACAGACAAAGGGAGCTATGTTGCGTATTGTGTTCGATGCGCGATGGAGTAAATTATTGACCGTTAAACTACTTACTGGGAGCGAAGTGTTTATACAATTACACGGACCATGAGTGCCGTCCTGGTCGGGTATTTATGATAGACTAAGAAGGATTCGAACAAGCAAGATTGATAGAATGGGTTCTTATCTCCTTCAGACGAATATTTGATTTAGAGCATTGTGGATTAAGAAGCGGAAGCGGAATCTAAAGTTGGCAGACCCATTATGTCCCGGTTAGAGGGAAGGATGGAGACCAAAGTTGGATGGTATTTATCTCTCTTTCTTTAACAAGGCTTTTGATTCATTGCTTGCTAAGTATGGAGTTAATCACAAAGTGACCACCCCCTATCATCCACAAGCTAGTGGACAAGTGGAAGTCTCAAATCGGGAGATAAAGAGTATTCTGTCCAAAACGGTGAATGCTAATAGGACCGATTGGTCGAAGAAATTGGATGATGCTCTTATGGCTTATCGGACGACTTACAAGACTCCAATTGGTATGTCTCCGTATCGATTGGTGTTTGGTAAAGCTTGCCATCTTCCATTGGAACTTGAGCACAAGGCTATGTGGGCGTTGAGGAAGTTGAACTTGGAATGGGATGTTGCAGCAAATCTCCGAGTGGAGCAATTGAATGAGCTTGATGAGTTTAGATTTCATGCCTACTCCAGCTCGTCTTCGTACAAGGACAAGATGAAGTACCTCCATGACAAGTATGTTCAGGGTAAAGAATTCAAGGTGGGTGACATGGTTCTTCTTTTCAACTCCTGGTTGAGGTTATTCCCGGAAAAGCTCAAGTCTAGGTGGAGTGGTCCATTTGAAGTTGTTGAGGTGACCCCATTTGGTGCTATTGATCTCAAAAACAAAAATGGTGAAGTTTTCCGAGTCAATGGGCATCGTGTGAAGCATTACTTGGGGAAGATTGATGACAGCCACGTGGTGGCACTCCTTCATTTGAAGTGATGTTGTGGTAAAATGCGTCGTGCCGCGACGTTAAATCAGGCGCTTCTTGGGAGGCAACCCATGTCTTTTTCTTTCTTTTTATTTTTCCGTTGTAGATTAGGATATTTCAACTTATGGTTTGTGAGATGTTGCAGGTTGATGTTGGACCAGTGCAGGGCAAAAGTAGCAAAAATCTTAAGGTCTATGAAGTTTGCCTACGCGGCCGCGCACCAAAACAGTGCGGTCCGCGTAGGCTGGTGAAATGGGAGCTGAGTCTCTGAAGTTTACTGCGTGGTCCGCGTGACATTTTTGTGCGGTCCGCGCGGGAGAAGCCCAAATTACATACTCTCTGAAGTTTCCCACGCGGCCGCGCACCAAAGCAGTGCGGGTCCGCGTGGGTTGTTCAGGCAATTAAGGATGCTGAAAATCCAGTGCGGTCCGCGGCCATTTCTGCGCGGCCGCGCTGGTGGGTAAGTAATGGGTCCCACAATGTTCTCTATAAATAGAGACCCTAGGCTTCATTTTAACCTTTTCGCCAATTTTCTACCTGAGCTCTCAAATTTTCACTGTGCATCAAAACAACTTGCTTCAAGTAGTTAAAACTTTCACAACCCCTGGTACCATTCCTCACTAATCTCATTCATAGTTTAATTATTTTATTTTATTTTTCTTCTTGTTAGTATAACTTCCTATTTTCTTCTTTCTCTCTTAGTTTTACCTGTTAGGGTAGATTTTGTGTGTTTATGTGAAACAATGGGCATGACTTCTTGATTAGTAACTGAGTAGGGACAATTAGGACCTATAATTTGAACAAATAATTGGACTTAAATGAAAATCCCCATCCTCAGTTCATTGTTTGCCCTACGCGGCTGCGAGTCCTTTCTGCGCGGTCCGCGCCAGCCTAGCGCCGCCGCGGTCCAAAACAGTGAGGACCGCGTCGGTGAGATTCAGAGAGGGGTGTCTCTAGAACATCTTAAGCGCGGTCCGTGCTCCAGTTTTACGCGGTCCGCGCTACCCAGCGTGTCCGCGTGACTCTTTTGCGCGGTCCGTGCCCCTTCTATTCTGCAACCCTGTTTCTAAACCATGCTTTCAACTGTACCATCCAATTCACTGCATATGCTTCAACTAACAATGTTAGACTTTTCTTTGCAGATCATGGTTAAGCAACGAGGAGGAAAAGAACAACAACCCGGGAGGGGTGGTTCCTCCCGAGGGGGAAAAGGAAAGTGGGTTATTAAACTCACTCCCCAGACTCGGGAGAATATAAAAAAAACCCGCAAGATAATACGGGAAGTTGATAGAGCTGCCTCCCACTCTTCGGGGAGTGAGTATGCACCATCCCGGAGTATTACTTCTGAATCTGCTCCCACTCACATGTCTCTCTTGCTCCAATTGCATGACTCTCCTTCAACTTCACCTACCTCCAAGGGACCAGCTGATAAAAACCCTCAAAAAACCGGTGAATGTAGTTTTGGATTCGTCTGATGAGTCCGAAGATAGAAGTGAGGCACAATACTCCACCTCCCCCACAGCTTCATTATCTGGGGAGAGTGCAGGATATGGTGAGGGGGGTGAGCCCCAAGTTGGTGGTGTTGATAGAACAAGAAAACCGGAAGCATGGGCTGATAGATTNATTCCTTAGTTATGAATAAATCAAGCGATTAAAAGAGGTAAAAAGATAAATGCACATAGGTTTTAAAATGAGTAGTTAAACAATTTAGGCCAAGTATAAATTGCTAAGCAACCGTGCTAGAACCACGGAACTCGGGAATGCCTAACACCTTCTCCCGGGTTAACAGAATTCCTTATCTAGAATTTCTGGCTCGCAAACTTTTAAATAAAGTCGACAATTTTCTTGATTTGAGATTTAAAATAAACCGGTGACTTGGGACACCAAATAAATTATTCCAAGTGGCGACTCTGAAAAATTAATAAAATAATCCAATTTCGAATAATGTCACTTAGATTGGAAAAACTCCTTATCCCCCTCGGGAAAAAAGGAGGTGTGACAGCTATGGCGACTCTGCTGGGGACTATAACCCAAAACTGATGTTTAGGGTTTAGAATTCGAGCTTGTAATGTGATCTATACTTGGCTTTATTAATTTGATGTTATTACTGCATTTTTGGGCCTAATGTGCTAATTACCTCTTACTTACCGCTTTGATATTATTTGAATTGTATTAAACTGTCTTCTTACGCCTCCCTTATGAATCTTCTGAATTTATGGTGCAGACGTGCGCGTGGCCCACTTTTCTGTTAGAAGTCATACCAATTAGAACGAGGCTGGGTCAAGTAACTAGGCCGGGTAGACTTTCGTGCTCCCGGTACATTGCCCCCACCTTGGCTCGAGCTGTCCGCTTGGGTAAGCCAGGTCTAAAACACTCCCCCTAGGATTTAAACCTAGAATAACATAGCCTCATGCCGGATCCCTAGTAGGAACGTTTGTTTGCATCATGTGCATTTGACTTTAGGGACTCAACACATGGGTTGGGTCCGTCTAGGACAGGTGTACCCGAGAATTGCAAGACCATCCTGTTGCATCTTATGTGCTACTTGTGCATTATGTTTGATTCGGCTTGTGCATGTTGACCGGTTTCTAAAAAATATATATATAAAAATTGAGGGAAAAGCAGAAGGGAGAAAATAGGAGAGAAAATTTACCCTTTTAAAAGAAAAAAATCTCAGTATTCACCAAAAAAAAATTATTATAAAAATAAGCCTGAATATTTTTCAAAAAAAATGTGTCATCCTATTCCTGAAACATTTACGAACTATACGGGTCTGATTCTCATCGGATGTGAGATACGTAGGCAAACCTCATCGGTTCCGGCCCCCAATTTTCAAAAATCCAAAAAAATATTCTTTTTTAATTCCTTCTTTAGAAGTCTTTCTTTAAGACGTCAAATTCAAAAATCCAAAAATATTTTCACCTTCTTTAGAAGTCTTTCTCCAAAAAATTCAAAAAAAAATGAAATCCAAAAAAAAATTACTTTCTTTCAAAAATTACCAAAAATGGAAATCCAAAAATATTTTTCTTTCTTTTTAAAAGTCTTTCTTTCGAAAATTTTTAATAAAAAAAAAGAGATAGAGATTTCAAAGGTCAAAAATATTTTTCTTATTAGGAGCTTTTATGATTAGATTTTTTTTTATATTTAAAAAAAAGTAAAAAAAAAAGTTAGTTTATTTATTTTATTCTTGATCTTCCCGAACTACGCAAGATCTGATTCATGTCTCCACATGATACGTAGGCAACCCACTTCAGGTTCGATCGAATCATTTTGAAAAAAAAAAGAAGAAAAAAAAAAGGAAAAAAAAAAGTGAAAAAAAAAAGAAGAAGAGAAAACAGTGTTTATTTTAACATGCTTGTTGTTTTGAAATAAAAGCTAATTAAAGGTGGTCGGTTTGTTGGTTTGCAATAGCGAGTCACGCAAACAATCTAAGATCCCTCGGAAGTAAAAGCATCTTCTCAACAAATGGAACAAACACCACTGTTGTTGATCCAAGGTCACGAAAAGGCAAGTAGGCAAGTTGACGGTGAAAAACAAAAAAATTGAAGGCAAATGTGGGGTTGACTTTACTAGATTTGAGCAATAGGACATGGCCTGCTCAGGATGATTTGTTTATGGGGAATTTGATCCAGCATTGAAAGCCATAGTAGCCATTGCCGCGGCAGAAGAGAAACCAAAAACGGGCGCCAAACAAGAAACTTTCCCTATCAAACTGGAGTCTCGGTAGCCGGTCTTGCTATCTTTTCTGCCTTTTGAGTTATTTCAGTGTGTCATCCGAATGTTTTCTCTTTACTGTCTTACATTCTGATGTAAACCCTTCTATTTTTTTTTATATTCAAATAAATGAAATCAATATTTCATCATCCATGAATGTCTATTTTCTTAATGTCTATTCAAATAAATGAAATCAATATTTCATCATCCATGAATGTCTATTTTCTTAATGTCTATTCAAATAAATGAAATCAATATTTCATCATCCATGAAGGTCAAGACCCCTACGCGGCCGCGCTGCATTTCTGCGCGGTCCGCGCCAGCCCCGCAGGGGTATTTTTGTCCAGTTTTTCTAGCCTAGTATAAATAGAATATTTTATTATTTCTAGGTCAAGTTTTAGATATCAGATAGCAGCAGCACTCGTGAGACTTAAGTTTTAGCCTATTTTGGGCATTTTCATCTTGTTTTATCGTGGATTCTTGTAGATTAACATTCTAGTTAATTAATATGTTGATTTTATCTACTACTTCTTCAATTTCTGTTGCTATTATGTCTAGCTAAACCCATTAGCTAGGGTTGTGGCTCAAGCCTAGTGTGGGAAATTAATGGTGTGATTGTTTAATGCTTGAATGACGTTGGGTGTTTGCTATTTGGGTTAATTTTATGATTTAACTAGGATTTGGTGGTTGCAAACACTAAGTCTAGCTTAGTGGGTCTTGACTCTTCTTGAGAAAGACTGTCTATGACTCCAAAATTAACCCAACAATGAATTGGAATGGACCCATGAGAATGGTAGTCCCAATTAACGGGTTAAACCTCGAGAGAGTAATCACCCAACTTGAACCCTAAGTTGCTTGGGCTTGTTGGCCTACCCAATTGGTCTCTCGAGAGTCAATTGGGCAAAATCACTCTTTCTACCGAGAGGTGTGAGAGTGAGTGCAATCGTGCAACGGTTATAGCATAAGCCCCATAGTCATCATTCTTGTATTAGGAATCTCTACCCGTTAATTGACCACCTAGGTAAATGCCACGACCCTAGTGCCTTTCTCTATCTTGCATACAACCTGGAATTAATATCTTAGCATAATTTAGTTATAATTAGTAGTTGTTAAATTGTAGTTGATAATCATAAAAACCCAAAAATGATAGAAGATCAATTAGAAGTAAACACGCATTTCTAGGCTAAGCAAATATTCAACTCCCTTTCTAGCTCCCTGTGGAAATTGACCCCGATACCACTATTGGGTAAAAGTATTAGCGCCCACGCTTCCTAAGGTTGAGTCCGCTGCGCGATTCACTGGGCACGTTCGAGGACGAACGTTTGTTTAAGTTGGGGAGAATGTGACGACCCGGCCAGTTGTCTCATGAGTTACCGCTCTATTTCCCCCATTTCTGCTTCTTATTGCCTTGTTCATCTGTGTTTTGAGGTACCAGGTTGGTTGGATTGAATCCGGGTTGGTTTTGGTGAAGCTTGAGACACTTAGTGTCTTTTAAGAAAGCATAAGTTGGAAAAGTCAACCGGATGTTGACTTATGGGTTAGAGGGATTGGATGTGAGTTCCAATGGTTCGGTTAGCTTCGGGAGGTGATTTGTGACTTAGGAGTGTGATCGGAATGGGTTTTGGAAGTCCGGAGTGGAATTAGGCTTGAATTGGCGAAGTTGATATTTTGGCGATTTCCGGTTGATAGGCGAGATTTTGATATAGGGGTCGGAATGGAATTCCGAGAGTTGCAGTAGCTTTGTTGTGTTATTTGGGATGTGTGTGCAAAATTTCAGGTCATTCGGACGTGGTTTGGTTGGGTTTTTTATCGAAAGCGTATTTCGGAAGGTTTTTAGAAACTTAGGCTTGAATCCGATGTGTTTTGGGTAATTTGATGTTGTTTGAGGTGTTTTGATGATTGGAGCAAGTTTGAATAAGGTTTTAGGATGTGTTGGTGCTTTTGGTTGAGGTCCCGGGGGCCTCGGGTAAGTTTCGGGTGGTCAATCGGACCATTTTGGAGTTGAGAAATTGCAGAAAAATCTGCTCAGCTGTTGCAGGGATTTATACCTTCGTGTTCGCGAGTGGAGACTCGCGTTCGCGTAGAAGGATCTGAGGAAGGACAGAATTAAGCTTTCGCATTCGCGGAGGGATTGAAACTTGGTCATCGCGTTCGCGAGATGGGCCTCGCGATCGCGTAGAGTAATTGGGTCTGAGGGGTTCGAGGCCTTTTGTTCATCGCGTTCGCGAAGGTGTAGGAGGAAGAAGCATTGCGTTTGCGATGGGAGTGTCGCGTTCGCGAAGAGTAAAAGTTGGTCAACGCAAATTTGTGATTCGCGAACGCGAGAGGTTGACCGCGTTCGCGAAGAAGGGGGAGTCAGACCTGGGCAGAATGTTTTATTTCATTTCATCCGCGATTTTGGGGCTCATTTACTCCATAGTTGGCATTTTTAAGAGCTTTTTGAAGGAGATTGAAGAGGGATTCAAGGAGAAACGTTTGGAGGTAAGAATTTCGGACCTAAAACTCGAATCTATTGTGAAATCCACCGAGAAAATCATGGAACTTAAGCTAAAAATGGAAGAACTAGGGCTTGGAATTTTGGACTTTTGATTTGGGGATTTGGAGGACCAATTGGGTCGGATTTGAGAACTTTTCGTATCTATGAACTCGTGGGGAGATAAGGAACCCGTTGATGTAAAAATTTCAGAGTTTCGAGAAGTGGGCCCGGGGCTCGGGTTTTGGTAATTTTGGGATTTTTGGTATTTTTCGATTGTTTTCGCTTGGGCTTTGTTCCCTTAGCATATTGTGACGTATTCGTTCTGATTTTGGATAGATTCGAAGCACGTGAAGGCCGATTCGAGGGGCAAAGGTGTTGCGAGCTAGAGATGTAGCCGGTTCGAGGTGAGTAATGATTGTAAATGATGTTTTGAGGGTTTGAAACCCCGGATTGCACATCGTAGTGCTATATTGAGGTGAGGCACATGCTTGATGACGAGCGTGGGGTCGTGCACTGTTGGGGACTGTGACTTGGCCCGTCCCGATTGATGATTTTACCGCGTATTTGACTGAAATCTATTTGTTATCTTCATTATTTGGGTTGCATGCCATATTTGGGCTTCGTGCCAACTATTTGAACCCTTCGGGGATCCTTGTTGATATTTCCTCACTGTTTTGACTTTATACTTGAACTCAGTCATGTTATTTTTCACTGTTTTCAAAACTCAGCCATGTTCACTCAGTTTTAATACTCAAATGATATTTAAAGGATGTTTTGGGCTGAGAAACATTGTTTTACTGTTGCCCGAGAGGCTTATGTAATTTTTGACGGAGTGAGGCCGAGGGCCTGTGTTGTGAGGATATCTTTTGGGTCGGGCTGCACGCCGCAGCGGTGATACACTGATACTGATGTGAGGCCGAGGGCCTGAGATATGTACGCCACGAGGTAGCTAGATTGATATGAGGCCGAGGGCCTAGATTTGATGCCACGAGATGGCTTGTTATTGCGCTTGGGCCGTAAGGGGCCCCTCCAGGAGTCTGCACACCCCTAGTGAGCGCGGGTACCCATTATGATGTGAGATATAGCCGAGGGGCTGGTATGGTTCTATGTGATTGCCCGAGGGGCTGGTACTGTTCTGAGATATTGCCCGAGGGGCGGATTTGTTGAAATTGTGCCCGAGGGGCGAACTTTATGTGCTTATCTTCCTTATTTGCCTGTCATTTACCTGTTTAATTGTGTATTTGTGCGCGAGGGGCGGATTTCTGTGATTGTCTACACTAGTTTTTCTGCATTCATTTGTGCAACTGTTGAAAAAGTCATTTTCAAAGAAGTTTTAAACTGAGCTACAATGTTTTAAGGAATCTTACAACTTAATTGCTTTCTTACTGGTTTTCGAACTGCTTCTATACAGCATGTTGATGCTCTTTTTGTGATTTCTTATCACTCAGTCTTTATTTATGATTATTACTCACTGAGTTGGCAGTAGTCATTTTACTCCCTGCACCTTGTGTGCAGATTCAGGTATTTTCTGAGCTTGGTGGCAGTTGTCATTAGAGTTAGCAAGGTAGCTGCCTGGCGATCGCGGCTCTGCTTTCTCCCTCTTTATTCCTCCTTATGTATTATTGAAATCTTCCGACCATTTCGATCTTGATGTGATTAGACAATTGTAGTAGATGCTCATGACTAGTGACACCCCGGTTTGGGCTGTGTTTGGGTTGTACTTCCGCATTGTTACGACATTATCCGCTGTTTAACATTATTAAATCATGTTTTAGCCTGTTGTATTGTTGTTTAGCTGTTTAACCTCAAATTGGAAATCTGTCGGCTGACCTTGTCTTCACGAGAGGCGCCATCACGACCGGGTCTGGGTTTAGGGTCGTGACACGTCCGAATACACCAACAAGTTCCAAAACACATAATGGACCTACTCGAGGCCTAAAATCACATCAAACAACATAAATTCTACGAATCGCAACCCAAATTCAAGTCTATGAACTATGAACTTCCAAATTCCGAAACTGATGTCGATTCATACCAAATCAACTCCGATTGACCTCAAATTTGCACGCCAGTCATAAATGATATTACAGAACTTTTTCAACTTCTGAAATTGGGAACCAACCCCGATATCAATAAATTCCACTCCCGGTCAAATTTTCCAAATTCCTCCAATTTTCCAACTTCTGCCAAATCACGCCGAAACGACCTACGGACCTCCAAAATCAACATCCGGACACACTCCTAAGACCAAAATCACCATACAGATCGAGACCGTCAAACTCCATTCTGGGGTCGTCTTCACACAAGTCAAACTACGGTCAACTTCTATGACTTAAACTTCCAACTTAGGGACTATGTTTCCCATTTCACTCTGAAACTCTCCCGAAGCCGAAACCAAGCACCACCGCAAGTCACGTAGCCACAATATAACCTAGAGGGAGCATAAATTAGGGGATTGTGAGTAAAATACTCAAAACAACTGGCAGTATCGTTACAGTTCCTTGTGTGGGATCTATGTTTTTTTGGGATTTTTTATTGAAATTTCATTTTACTTATATTTGATAGAGGAATATTCTTCTAAGACATCTGATCCGATCAGCTTCTGCATATTTGCTTCATTTCTTAATCCACATTCTTGTCAGGAATGAAGAACTTTATCATCTCAACTTCAAAGAGTTGTTTTATGTGATTCTTCAATTTGGACTTCACATAGAAACCCTAAGAGTTGAGATAAAAAAGCCCTTTAATTCAGGTCTGCTCCTCTCAATTTTTGCCTAAATTTTCTTATCACTTTTCTTAAATTTTTTTCTTTTGGTGTTTTTGTTGGGTTAATATTCTATAATTTACTTCTCTCTCTTTTCTTAATTTCTATTCTCTCGCTTTTAATTTTTCTTTATTGGAATATTCTTTTTGCTTTTTTATTGGATAATAAGATCTTGGGTGTTGTTAATTAATACTGACTATTTTTACTATTGATATTTGGCAGGCTACTTTTTTTTAGGATTCATTGGCAAAGATGAGTGGGTCATCATTGTTTCTGGGTTGTTGTACATCCAAAGGTCTCAAGAAATTGTATTGAAGTTTGTTACGGGGAATTAATGTAGTTCTTAAGCTTGAGCTATTGAATTTTCTCTCAGAAAAGCCTTTGAAATTTGTCAATGCAGGGAACAAGATTTTGCAAGTATTGCTTTATGCTTTAAAGGCTTTGAATTGAAATTTCATGCTCTCTTAGGAAACCCTCACTATAACAAATCAGATTAAGGTAGTTTTTTTGGACGGAGATTAAGACCAGCTTAATTAGAATTGGTGATTTTATGAAACTTATGCTTCTTGAAAAACATTATGAGCATTGTGAGCTCTCCTTATAGTCAAAAGAATCATGCAAAATGACTGAGGATGTAAATTAATATTTTCATGTTGTGCTGCATGAATCAGTCTGGAATAAATTGAGAGGGGAAGAAGCAAAGACTTCCATTGTTTCTTTGTTTATTTTCATTCTTATTTTGCCTCTTCTGTTGTGTGTAGGAATCTGATGCTAATATTAATGTTAGTCAAAATTCCATATAGAACATGATTTGTTGTGCGGTGAGATTAAATTGTTCAGGTCATGGATTATTTATATTCAATCTTCAACAGTTGCTTAATTTATGCATTAGGAAAATGTCTGTGGGGAAATTATGATGTGCATTAGGAAAATATCCATGGAGAATTATGATATTTTCATATCAAATGCTTCTCCAACTATTTTTGACCAAGTATTATTTATGGTCAGTATATATTTGAGGCAGATTCCTCATAAATTTACAATACACGCACATGTACCATCGTGGGAAGCTGATAAGGATCTTTTTGTTTGTTGTACTTCTTCTCAGAATAGTTTTGGGGTTCATAGCGAGTTACAACTTTTCTGTTTCTTTAGCTGAAAGTTGTCCTTTTCCTCCTAATAGACAATCTTTTTGTTACTACTAAAATCTTGATTGTGTGATATTTACCTACATATATAACAGACAACGACGGAAAGAGCTTGGTGTGTTCAGCCTGGTGAGTGTTATCATCTCATTATTCACGTGTATATGACAGTTTTCGATTATCAATTGTATGGAATTTCGAGGATTCTTTGATATCGAGTTGAGTTTTTCCTTTTTTATTTTGTTGGTAGGTTCAAAAAGCTATTCAGTATCCAAAATTCATTGGTACTTTATATGAATGTAAAAATCTGACTGTTTTGGATATAAAAAAATTTGGTTGTTATTAGATCATATATTCATATTAAAGTCTAAGCATTTGATTCTTTTAATTTTTCCTTGCCTTTTGCTACTTTAATACGACATTATTAAAAAGATATGAATAGTAATAAAAAATATACTTTTGCCTGTGCAATCAATGAGTGCTATTCATTCTCTTAGCAGGAAGTTCCACTATTTGCGAAGGATATTAATCTGCTGACAATATCAGTACTATCGAGCAATTATCTACTATGAGTTATTCAGCGAAGAGTTTCGACATGCTTGCTTATTTGTCATTACGTTTCATAATAAAGGCATCTATGGAATTTCAACCGAGTCCAGTAGTTGTATTATTGTGCTTCTTCCTAAGTCCTTACGTGTCCTTTCCATCTATCCGAGTTATCCCCATCCATGACCCATTCCAATCTCCAATTCTCCATTTCTTTGTTTCTCTTATGTGCTTCTTCTCCGTCCATCTCTCTCTCTCTTTGATTTTGCTGATTCTCCTATACCACCAGTACCAAGTGTTATCCAAAATATGAGATTTCTTCCGCTGTAATTTCTCATCTTTTAGACGGCTTAAAGCAGTTTAGGTCGATATGTCAATTAATGTATGAAATTTCAGTTATACTCTTTGTATTTCCATTTATGGTTTTCGTGGGTATTCTGTTGTCTTTATTTTATGACATCAGTTCCTCTCATTTCTTTCTTCAATTTAGTGAAGTTGCATTTTTCCTGAGATTCGCTTCTAACTTTTTTTGATTTTGCGAGGAATAACCTAGACTTTTGATTTGACTTCCGTTGGTCTGACTTTTTCGGCAAATGCTTTAACGATGAATTTGAGCAAAGTAAGATTATCCTTCCATCTCCTCCCTATTCTTAGAAATACTCAAACTGATTCTCTTTTCTTTTATTATTTTTTCAAAACATCGCAAGTAAAACTAAAAGAAAACAGAAAACTATACCAAATATAGGCAGTGCAAAAAAAAGGTAAAAAGAGGGGGAAACTGGAAAAACAAAACTCACCGGATAGCTCTAAACAAAAAGAAGCAGAACTTTAACAGTGAGAAGAGCGAAGGTGATCAAAGCGGAAGAAAATTTGAAGAGCTTTGAAATTTTTTGCGCACAAAAAGAGACGCTGGTGTTTACCTATTAAAATGAAAGTCATACTAACTTAAGACGACAAGATCAGATACGAAAATAAAATTCACGAATAATCATGAAAGGAAGCGAAAAAATGAGTAAAGCTTGGCGAAGGCTTGAATTTCTTATTTACACCATTCTCATTCTCACCATTATTAGCCATCGAATGGATAAGTGAAGAGGAAAAGTGGAAGTAATCATACTGGCGCTATTGCGCTAGTCGGCCACCGCCCAAGAGCTAATAATTTTATATAAATGGGCCTAGAGCTATGCGGTCAATACAGAACATGAAGGGAAAAAATGTAATTCTAAGCGATCTGCAGGGGCGGATCTACAGTGATAGGTATGGGTTCCCGGGAACCCAGTAACTTTTACCTAGACCCTGTATTTATATTAAGAAATCATTAAATGTATAAGAATATTTATATGGGAACCCAGTTACATAGTATTTTGCTGGTTCAATGGTAAGGTGCGGAACCCAAAATGATTTTCCGTAACCCAAATGATTTTTAGCCTTCACCTTTACTCTATTTATTTAATTAAAATAATAATAACAAAGACTTGACTCAAACTAAAAAGGACACAAGTCAACAACCACTAAAAAAGGTTCCTCAAACTTCTGTCTTCCAAATCCCTTCCGTCTTCCAAATCCTAATTCAAACTTTCAAAGAAAAGTTAGGGTTTTAAAAGTTTACATTCCTTCTTCAATATCTGCTTTTAACATTTAGGCTGCCACTCCATTGCAACAGGTATTTCGATCTCCCTCCTCTTCCTTCTTTTTTAATTGTTTTTCTTTTATACAATATTATGTGAAATAATATCTTTTAAATTTTTATTTATGACCATTTTTTGCAAAACTAGTGTATTAATATTCATTGGGATTTGGAGTTGGGGACCATATACTTTAATAATTATTTTTTCTTTTTCTAGATTTAATAAATTTCAATTTTTTATTTAACATATGAAGTTGGGATTCTAGATTTTATTTTAAAAAGGGGGTGTATTTATTGCAAATAAAAAGAGTACAAGAAATTAAAGAAAAATTGATCTTTAAAGGTTAGTCGCTGAAAGTTATTAATTCCACCTTCAAATTAATTTAATTTTCTCTATGTTTTCATGAAAGCCAATACACATTTTGATCTCTACAATTTGTACTAAAGCTATTCAGATTTTGTCTATTATTAAGCCATTAATTAACTATAGTTTGTTCTTTTTTTGAAATATTTTTCTTCCAAGAATTAATTAAAGTGGAAGCTTTGTAATATTAATGAAAAAATAATATGTTGCAAAGTGATCTTTTGACTAACATTCGTTACTGCAATATTTAATCTGTTTCTTATGATTATTGGATATTTTAGTTAGAGTCAAGATGATCAAGAGATTCTTCAAGCCACAGGCCTCTTCAGGTTCTACTTCTAGTTCTCCTTCACTAAGCTCCCCTTCATGTTCAGTGGTTAATAATAATGTCAATTCTTCTCAATCGTCACACAAAGATAATATATTGGATTTGAAACTTCTTGAACGTGATCCTGGTGAAAGAAAACAAATTTCAGAATATCCTCCTAATTTACGTGATCGAGTGAGAAGACATTACATTGAAAGAGGGCCTTGTCAGCTTCGAGAGTTTGTTTTTCCAAAAACAAATTTTGGTGGAAAATTGCGTCATTTTAATCCTGAATGGTTTATTACATCATATTCTGGATGGTTAGAATATAGTATTAAAAAAGATGCAGCGTTTTGCTTATGTTGTTACTTGTTTAAAAATGAGATTGGAGGATATGGGAAAAAAGTTGGTGATTCTTTTACAAAAGATGGTTTTAGGGCTTGGAATAAAGGTATAGAAAGGCTTAATGCACATGTGGGTGAAGTGAATAGTGTTCATAATCGATGTTTTAAGATGATGTTAGATTTATTGAATCAAGCACAGTCTATTATAACTTCTTTTGACAAACAATCCGAGAAAGCTAAAATTGAGTATCGAGTTCGCTTGAATGCCTCAATTGATGTTGCAAGGTATCTTTTGAAGGAAGGAATGCCTTTTTGAGGTCACGATGAGAGTGAAACTTCTACAAGAAGAGGCAACTTCTTAGATCTCTTAAAGTGGTATGCCGATAAGAAGGAAGATGTAAAAAAGGTCGTGCTAGAAAATGCTCCAAAAAATGATATCATGATTTGTCCAAGTATAGATCTTGTGCAAAAGAAACATTGAAGGCAATTATTAAAGACTTGAATGGTGATTACTTTGGGATATTGGTTGATGAGTCTAAGGATGTCTCTCATAAAGAACAAATGGCGCTTGTTTTGCGTTATGTCAATAAAGAGGGTAAAGTTATTGAGCGATTCCTTAGCATTGTTCATGTTAAAGATACATCTGCAAAGTTATTGAAAGAAGCAATTTGTTCTTTGCTTTTGGAACATTCATTGAGTAAATCTCAAATACGGGGACAGGGCTATGATGGAGCTAGTAACATGCAGGGTGAAATTAATGGCCTTAAGACTTTGATTATGAATGATACTCCTTCGGCACATTGCATACATTGTTTTGCTCATCAATTGCAATTGACTCTTGTGGCTGTTGCAAAGAAACATTATGAGGCAGAACAATTTTTTGATATTCTTGCAAATGTTTTAAATATTGTTGGAGGTTCTTTTAAGCGCAGGGAGATGCTTCGAGATGATCAAGCAGAAAAGCTGGAGGAACTACTAGTGCTTGGTGAAGTTCATACGGGCAGCGGATTAAATCAAGAACTTGGACTTCAAAGGGCAGGTGATACTCGCTGGGGTTCTCATTTTAAGACAGTGCGTAATTTTATTAGTTTATTCTCATCAATTGTTCATGTACTTGGAGTTCTTTCAATTGAGGGTTCAAATTATCATGAGAGATCAATGGCAAAAAGTCTAGTGGACGACATAAGATCATATGAGTTTCTGTATATATTGCATTAAGTGTTGAAAGTATTGCCACTTACATTTGATTTAAATATGGCTTTGCAAAAAAAAGATCAAGATATTGTAAGTGCCATGAAGCTTGTTGGTTTTGCAAAGAGACAATTGCAAGTTATGAGAGAATCTGGATGGAATTCTTTGGTAGAAGAAGTCTCTTTGTTTTGTGTCAAGCATGATATTGTAATCCCCGAAATGGATATGAATTATTATCGTGGAAAGTCGAAGCGTAAGAAATCAAGTGTTACATATTCTTATCATTTACGTGTAGAGGTTTTCTATACTGTTATTGATTTGCAACTTTCGGAGCTTAATAGTCGTTTCAGTGAAGTGAATACTGATCTACTTCTTGGTATGGCTAGTTTGAGTCCAGATAATTCTTTTGCAAATTATGATAAAGACAGGATTATGAAACTTGCAACACACTATCCGGATGAGTTTACTAATTCTATACTTGAGGATCTTGGTTTTGAGCTTGACATCTATATTGACTATGTGCGAGAGGCGGCAATGAATTCTCTAACTTGAAAAGCCTTGGAGATCTTTCAGAGACAATGGTTAAAACAAATTTGCACATGACTTGGAGACTTGTTTATTTGCTTGTGAAGTTAAGTTTGATATTGCCTGTCGCTACTGCAACGGTGGAAAGGGCTTTTTCTTCGATGAAGTACGTTAAAAGTGACTTGCGAAGCAGAATCGTTGATGAATTTTTGAATAATTGTTTAGTTTGTTATATAGAGGATGAAGTATTTGAAAGTGTACCTAATGATATGATCATTGATCATTTTCAAAACATGACAAGTCGTCGAGTACAATTGTGATGAGAATATTTATATTTTATATATTGTCTTTAAGTATTTTGTTATTTTGTAAACATACATTGAATATTGATACTTGTTTCTTAGTTCGACTGTTATGATATATTGACTTGAAGTTGTGGTAGGAACCCATACACTTCAATTCCTAGATCCGCCTCTGGCGATCTGTCAATGCAGAAATCATCTTTGGTACTATAGTTCCTTCTACCTATAAGCTGCAAAGTTACTATATGATTTTCTAGGTTTTTGTTTTTTCTTCTGAATCTGACAGGTTCATTCCTTTTCATTTTCTTCTTTATGTACTCTGTGTTTGCTGGATTTAATTTTAAGCTTCTTCGTTTCCTTTGAAATATTTTATGCTTCTTGATCCATATAATTCTACTCGATAAAGTAAATTTTTTGTAAAGTTAATCTACAACGGATTCCCACTTATTTAAGTTCACATTAAAATGCCTCTACTTGCCTTTTTTCTCATGTGTGCTATTATGCCAACTTCTTTTCCCGTAGATTCCTACAAAACCTATATCAACAAGATCTATTTTGAGAGAATTTTGAAGAAGAAATTGAACTTCCAGAGAGTTTGGATAGGGATGTTTTTGTATCTTGAATGTTTCTTAGAATGGGCTTGAATTTCTCCTATAAATTTAGAATAATTTTTTATGAACCCTGAGGACAGATAGACCTTATTAGCACTCTCAAAGCGAGCTTTCCTAACCCATTGTTGAGATATTGAGGAGGATTCTGGTAAGGTACCATATCTTGAAATACTCAAGTTTTGTTACTTTTTGTAGATAGACTTGGATCGTTTTTGTCTTCTTCTCTTAAGCCTTTATAAGACATAAATGGTGCTTCTACTTTCAGATAGATAACACATGACACAAATTGCGTAATTAATACGCTTGTTAGCTCTTGTTGATTCTATATGGGTCTCAATTATTTGAGGCTTTGAGCTATGATAAACAGTTGTTTCAAGTAAACTTAGAGTAGATTTCTAGACTTCCCATAACTTGAAATGAAGATAAAAAGAAAAACGAGGAGGAAAATATTTATACTCCACTCAACCCTTGTTAATCTTCTTATTAAGGAGATCCATTCAAACTTTTCCTTAATTAACTCTGAAACTGAACAAATATCAATTTAGTTATATACAACAGCAGAAAAAAAACAAAAAAATCTAAATGAATTGGAATTAACGCAAAATAAAACCTGAATTGAGCACACAAAAAAATACCTAGTTATGTATTATCAGTAAAATTCATTGAAAATCAAAGGCATCAGCGAGGAAGATCAAGAGAGAAGAAAGCTGACTATGAAGAAGAATAGCGAAATAAGGATTAGTGTATGCGGTGGGTTCAATTAAAAAAGCCACGTAGAGTTTACACTAAAATGACTAAAATATCCCTAACTTTACTTTTATTGCCATGAAGTAACCAGGTCGAAACTCTGGCTCTTCTAATATATAGATGGTTATGGCATGTGCTGGAAATTGTCATTATTTCAGAAGTAAAAGAACCTAACAGAACACCAAGAGCACAGATATGACCTGAAGCGTAGAGAATGTACATATAAGATGACAATTTCCACCCGGAGTATTAACGTCAGAAAACTTATTAGTGAGATTCATCTTCATAAATGCAATATTCCAAATAGACCAGATACATATAACTTAAAAAGAAATAAACCTATCAGCAAGTTTCAACTGTTATGCTACTATCTTATATTAACCATCATATTACTCTCATATTACTTTATCAGTGAGGTAGCTTCTAAAATAAGACATACCTGCACGATCAAATACAATAAAGATATTGTTAGAGGCTCTTTTATCCAACATGAAAAAGGAAAAAGATATGCGAACAGACAAGCCCTTACAGATCCAGATCATTGTATTCGCATTAGCACCATGTTGGGTATGTTTCACCTCTTAATCTGCTGTGGAAGGGAAGATCTCTTAATAATAGAGAAATACAGTCTGAACTCATGGCCCTATTGGATGGTCAACAAACTTAAATGAGCCTTTACATAACAAAAAAAGTTTATGAATACTATCCAAGGTATAAAGTTCTCGATCGACAAAAGTGACATGTAAGATGGCTATTTCGAATAGATCTTACACACAATTTTACTTTCATACATAAAGAAGACATTCAAATAGGATATGGTTTGTGCTTGGATTGGCAAAATATAAAAACTAATTCTTTAACTTAAACAGCAAATTGATAAACTCTAAAATGTATGGTATTCCAATGATCCTTTACAGAAGCACTTGATGCCTTACTGGACTAGACTCAAGACTCAATATTCTTACAGAAAAGAAATATCCTTATTAGATGTGAAGCTGACAACTAATTATGTATGCATTACGGCATAGTCCAACTAACATAGTCAAGAAAATTAGCAAAAAATAGTTTTTCTTCTAGCCTCTAAGTTAAAACAATTGCGAAAACAATTAACTATGTTATTTGGAGGACCCTTTCAATAAAATCCATGGTACAAAGCATTCCTATATTTACAGTTATTAGAATAAAGAAACTAAAAGAATGCTTTCCTATCCACCTCCTCTATAAAACACACATTAAGCACCTCCAACCATAAAGATCAAAGTAATTCTTTTTCTTTTGGGATGTACGGAATATCTGCTAGTGAGGGACTAAGAACTATCAAAGTAAAAGTCACAGGCAACAACTATATGCAAACTAAAAGATGTTCAAATGAGCAAGAACAAAAGATGATCATCTGAGCAAGGACTTGTAGCTTCAATACTCATCAATACATACAATCAGCAAAATGATATCCAAAATATTGATTCCACATGTTGATTTCTTAATGACTAAAGTCAATTTTAATGATTTTCTAATCCGTCGTATATTCTCTTATTACTCTTAGCAAGTAAAAATATTCACTTTATTAAGGTCACAATTAGGTGTCATATTACTTTAAGGTCCGTCCTTTTTGAGTTTGCATCTTTAGCCACTTCTGGCCATATCAGCCATTTTTGCAAAATGAGTCATTTCTGCAAATTAATTTTGGGCCATGATTGTTGTGAATTTGAATCCAAATAAGCCTTAGTGAGGTATTTTCATGTCTTTGAGGTCTCCTTTGTTGAGTTTGCACTTCTAGCCACTCTTGGCCACGTAGGTCATTTTGCAAAAATAGCCCAATCATGTCTTGCATGTGTCCAATAGGAGGCATTGTGGCGTAGCATAGTGTCTCAAGTCACTAATCTATTTGGTCTTATTTTTTCTCATTCAGGTATAAATTCATTTACCAGGACTCGAGCATGACAGATACCCCATGATCACTGCATTCAGGAGCTGCTTAAGGAGCCTTTTTATGTTCTGAGTTTGTTTTTATGTTTGTCTTTCCCTTTGTAGTCCTGTCCAGTAGTACTGCGTCTTTTAGGTGATGTCAGAGACTATCATAGTCTATTTGTGTTTGTCGAGTCTTTCATTATCGTAATTTCAGTTTTGTATTTGAAAACAAAAAAAAGCTATAAATGAAAATCCAAAAAGATTTTTGCTTCTTAGTTTATTTTTTCATACTTTTTCAGAACTACGCTTGATCTGATTCATGAGGGACATGATACGTAGGCAACCTACATAGGGTTCGATCGAATCATGTTTGAAATTGTCACGACCCTAAACCCGAACCCTCTCGTGATGGCGCCTCTCGTGAAGACAAGGCCAGCCAATTAACCCAATTCACCTTTTAAAATAGTTTAACAACATAAAGCAGTCTGAAACATGATTTAATAGTACCAAGTAACGGATAAAATCAATAAAGTGCGGAAATATAACCCAACACAGCCCTAACCGGGGTGTCACAAGTCACGAGCATCTAACAATACTGAATACCCAAATGTAACTACAGAGTTTAGTACTGAACTAAGAATATAAAAGGAAAGAGATAGGGAGGAGCTCCAGGCTGCGAATGCCAACAACTACCTAAAGACTCCTCGAGATCCGCCTGAAGCTGGAATGAATCAGCACACGGGAGCGGGACCAAATGCGCCTGAATCTGCACACAGGGTGCAGGGAGTAAAGTGAGTACTCCAACTCAGTGAGTAATAAATATAAATGACGACTAAAAGTACGAAAACACGTAAAGCACAAGGCATACTATAATGAAGCAGAAAAATAATTTTAAAACAGTAAACCAGTAAAAATCAAGTAAAATCCTTTTCTCAACAAATAAACAGGTAAATTGACAGACAGTTAAGGTAAAGTAAACAAATAGATTTTCACCCCTCGGGCATAGTATCAACAAATCCGCCCCTCGGGCAACATCTCAGAACCATACCATCCCCTCGGGCTCAATCTCACATCATAATGGGTACCCGCGCTCACTGGGGGTGTGCAGACTCCTGGAGGGGCCCCTTACAGCCCAAGCGCAATAACAAGCCATCTCGTGGCATCAAATCTAGGCCCTCGGCCTCATATCAATCAAGCCACCTCGTGGCGTACATATCTCAGGCCCTCGGCCTCAAATCAGTATCACTGTTTCCTCACAACATAGGCCCTCGGCCTTACTCAGTCAAAAATCCTCACAAGCCCCTCGGGCGACAGTAAAACAGTGTTTCTCAGCCCAACATCATATAAAAATATCATTAAAGTCTCAAAACTGAGTAAAATTGGCTGAGTAGTAAAACAGTGGAAATTAACATGACTGAGTTCAAATAGTAAGTCAAAACAGTGAGAAAATATCAAATAAAAGCCCCGAAAGGTTCAAATAGTTGGCACGAATCCCAAATATGGCATTCAGCCTAATCGGGATGGACCAAGTCACAATCCCCAAGAGTGCACGACCCCACGCTCGTCATCAAGCGTGTGCCTCACCTCAATATAGCACTACGATGTGCAAATCCGGGGTTTCAAACCCTCAGAACATCATTTACAATCATTACTCACCTCGAACCGGCTAAATCTCTAGCTCGCGACACCTTTGCCCCTCGAATCGTCCTCCACGCGCGTCGAATCTATCCAAAATCAGAACGAGGACGTCAAAATATGCCAAGAGAACAAATCCCAAGCGAAACAATCAATAAAGGGCATAAATCTCGAAATTACCAAAACCCGACCCCCCGGGCCCACGTCTCGAAATTCAGAAATTTTTACACCAACGGATTCCTTATCTCCCCACGAGTTCATACATATCAAAAGTTCTCAAATCCGATCCCAAATGGTCCTTCAAATCCCCAATCAAAAGTCTAAATTCCCAAGCCCTAGTTCTTCAATTTTTAGCTTAAGTTCCATGATTTTCTATGTGGAATTCTCATAATAATCGAGTTTTAAGTCCAAGAATCTTACCTCCAAACGTTCCCCCTTGAATCCCTCTTCAATCTCCTTCAAAAATCTCCCAAAATGACCAACTATGGAGGAAATGAGCCCCAAAATCGCGGACAAGACGAGTTTAAAAACATTCTGCCTAGGTCTAATTTCCTTCTTCGCGAACGCGGTCAAACCCTCGCGTTCGCGAAGCACAATTTTATTTTGACCAATTTTCCTTCTATGCGATCGCGACCAAGCCCCCGCGAAAGCGATGCTTTACCCGGGCGAACCTTTGCGAACGCGCTCCGCTCCATTTGCGAACGCGGATCAAGCAACCTTGACCTCAGACCAGTTGACCAAAAGACCCTATGCGAACGCGATTGCCATCTCGCGAACGGCGGAGCTCCCATCACGAACGCGAAGGCTTAATCCTTCCCTTCCTCAACTGCCTCTTCACGAACGCGAGGTTCCACTCGCGAGCGCGAAGGGTAAAAATCCTGCAACAGCTTGGACAGATTTTCTACAATTTCTAAACTCCAAAAACGTTCCGATTGACCACCCGAAACTCACTCGAGGCCCCCGGGACCTCAACCAAAGGCACAAACATATCTAATACCTTATTCAACTTGTTCCAAATCATCAAAACACTTCAAACAACATCAAATTAACCAAAACACATCGGATTCAAGCCTAAGTTTTCTAAAAATCTTCCGAATTCCGCTTTTGATCAAAAACCCAACCGAACCAACGTCCGAATGACCTGAAATTTTGCACACACATCCCAAATGACATAACGGAACTACCTGCAACTCTCGGAATTCATTCCGACCCCTATAATCAAAATCTCGCCTACCACCGGAAATCGCCCAAAATATCAACTTCGCCAATTCAAGCCTAAAACTACTCCAAACCTCCAAAACTCATTCGATCACACTCCCTAAGACATAAATCACCTCCCGAAGCTAACCGAACCATCGGGAACTCACATCCGAGCCTCTAACACATAAGTAACATCTGATTGACTTTTCCAACTTTAAGCCTTCTTAAAAGAGACTAAGTGGTCTCAAACCTTACCAAAAATCATTCCGGACTCGATCCGAACCAAGTCCGATACAACAAACATGGATAACAAAGCATAAAGAAGCAAAAAATGGGGAAAACGAAGCGGTAACTCATGGAGACGACTGGCGGGTCGTTCACAATCCTCCCAACTTTAAAAACGTTCGTCCTCCGAACGAGTCAAAGAGCATTACCTGAAGCCTCAAAAAGCTGAGGATATCTGCTCCGCAATCTCCCGCTGGTCTCCCAAGTAGCCTCCTCCACGGGCCGAACCTCTCCACTGCACTTTCACTGAAGCTAATTCCTTGACCTCAACTTTCCGAACCTTGACACTCCAAAATAGCTGCTGGCTCCACATCATAAGTCAAATCACCCTCCAACTGAACTGTGCTAAAATCCAGAACATGAGACGGATCCCCAATATACTTCCGGAGCATAGAAACATGAAATAATGGATGCACACTCGACAAGTGGGTGGCAAAGCAAGCTCATAAAGCCACCTCCCCAATCCTCCGAAGTACCTCAAAAGGTCCAATGAACTGCGGACTCAGCTTCCCTTTCTTCCCAAATCTCATAACACCCTTCGTGGGCGAAACCTTCAACAGAACCTTCTCACCAACCATGTAGGACACATCTCGAACCTTCCTGTCAGCATAACTCTTTTGCCTCGACTGCGCTGTACGAAGTCTCTCCTGAATCACCTTCACCTTATCTAAAGCATCCTGAACCAAATCTATCCCCGATAGCCTAGCCTCACCGGGCTCGAACCAACCAACTGGAGATCTACATTGCCTCCTATAACAAAGCCTCATATGGAGCAAAACTCTGCAAGCGGTAGAAACCGATCCCATGACCCTCCGAAATCAATGATGCAAGCACGTAGCATATCCTTCAATATCTTAATAGTGCCTCGGACTGCCCATCCGTCTGAGGGTGAAAAGTTGTGCTCAACTCCACCTGAGTACCTAACTCCCGCTGAACAGACTTCCCAAAATGGAAGTAAACTGAGGCCCCTATTTGAAATGATTGGAAACTGGGAACACCATGCAACCGAGAACAATCTCCCGGATATATATCTCTGCTAACCACTCTGAAGAATAAGTAGTACAGATAGGAATGAAGTTCGCGGACTTGGTCAGCCGATCCCAATCACCCAAATAGCATCGACTTCTTCAAAGTCCGTTGGAAGTCCAACAACAAAAGTTCCATAGTGATCCTCTCCACTTCCACTTGGAATATCCATCCGCTGGAGCAAGTCACCCAGTCTCTGATGCTCATATTTCACCTGATGACAATTGAGACAACCGAGCTACAAATCCAACAATGTTTTTCTTCATTCTCCTCTACCAATAGTGCTGCCTCAAATCCTGATACATCTTCGCGGCACCCGGATGAATGGAATACCGCGAGCTATGGGCCTCCTCCAGAATCAACTCTCGAAGCCCATCCACATTGGGCACACAAATCCGGCCCTGCATCCTCAACACTCCATCATCACCAATGGTCACATCTGTGGCATCATCGTGCTGAACTCTATCCCTAAGGACAAGCAAATTCAGATCATCATACTGGCGCTCTCTGATGCGATCATATAAAGAAAACCGAGAAACCACACAAGCTAATGCCCGATTGGGCTCCGAAATATCCAACCTCACGAACCGATTGGCCAAGGCCTGAACATCAACTGCAAGAGGTCTCTCCCCAACTGGAATATATGCCAAACTCCCCATACTCACTGCCTTTCGGCTCAAAGCATCGGCCATCACATTGGCCTTTCTCGGATGGTACAATATAGTGATATCATAATCCTTAAGCAACTCCAACCATCTCCGCTGCCTCAAATTAAAATCCTTTTGCTTGAACAAATGCTGAAGACTGCGATGATCAGTGAACACCTCACAAGCTACGCCATATAAGTAATGCCTCCAAAACTTCAACGCGTGAACTATGGCAGCCAACTCCAAATCATGGACGGGGTAGTTCTTCTCATGAGGCTTCAACTGACGAGAAGCATAAGCAATAACTCTACCCTCCTGCATCAACACACAACCAATCCCAACTCTCGAAGCATCACAATACACAGTATATGAACCTGAAGCTGATGGCAAAACCAACACTGGAGCTGTGGTCAAGGCTGTCTTGAGCTTCTGAAAGC
This sequence comes from Nicotiana attenuata, assembly GCF_001879085.1. Taxonomy (NCBI): domain Eukaryota; kingdom Viridiplantae; phylum Streptophyta; class Magnoliopsida; order Solanales; family Solanaceae; genus Nicotiana; species Nicotiana attenuata. The sequence goes on from NW_017672474.1 coordinate 119,475, forward strand.
TCTCCTCACACTCGTCCGACCATACAAATAAAGCACCCTTCTGAGTCAACTTGGTCAAGGGCGATGCGATAGATGAGAATCCCTGAACAAACCGGCGATAATAGCCTGCCAAACCAAAAAAGCTGCGAATCTCTGTGATTGAGGACGGTCTGGGCCAACTCTGAACCACCTCTATCTTTTTTGGATCAACCTGAATACCCTCGTTGGACACCACGTGTCCTAAGAAAGCCAAACCAAGCAAAAACTCACACTTGGAGAAATTTGCATAAAGCTTCTCCTCCCTCAATCTCTGCAACACAACCCTCAAATGCTCCGCGTGCTTCTCTTGACTACGCGAATATACCAAAATATCATCAATGAAGACTATGACGAACGAGTCGAGATAAGGCCGGAACACGTTGTTCATCAAGTGCATGAACGTTGCTAGGGCATTGGTCAGCCCAAAAAACATAACCAGGAACTCATAGTGACCATATCTGGTCCTGAAAGCCGTCTTAAGAATATCTGAATCCCTGATCTTCAACTGGTGATAACCTGAACGGAGATCAATCTTGGAAAACATCCTCGCTCCCTGAAGCTGGTCGAATAAATCATCAATGCGAGGCAAGGATACTTGTTCTTAATTGTTACCTTATTCAATTGCCTATAATCAATGCACATTCTCATAGTGCCATCCTTCTTCTTCGCAAACAAAACCGGTGCACCCCAAGGTGATACACTAGGCCGAATGAACCCCTTATCAAGGAGTTCCTGAAGCTACTCATTTAACTCCTTCAGCTCTACTGGTGCCATACGATACGACGAAATAGAGATGGGCTGAGTGCCCGGCACCAAGTCAATACCAAAATCAATATCCCTGTCCGGCGGCATTCCCGGCAGGTCTGCAGGAAATACATCAGGAAAATCCCTCACAACTGGGACTGAATCAATACTGGGAGCCTCAACTCCGACATCCCTCACAAAGGCTAGATACGAAAGACAACCCTTCCCAACCATACGCTGGGACTTCAAGAAAGAGATCACTCTACTAGGAACATAATCAGTCACACCTTGCCACTCGATCCGTGGCACACCCGGTATAGCCAATGTGATTGTCTTAGCATGATAGTCCAAAATAGCACGACACGGAGATAGCCAATCCATGCCCAGAATGACATCGAAATCCACCATACTCAATAATAAAAGATCCATGCGGGTCTCCAAACCCCCAATAGTCACCACACACGACCGATACACACGGTCTACAACAACAGTATCGCCCACCAGGGTAGATACATGAACAGGTAAAGCAAGAAACTCAGGGGGCGTACCCAAATAACGAGCAAAGTATGAGGACACATAAGAAAAGGTGGAACCGGGATCAAATAATACAGAGGCATCTCTGTGGCACACTAAAACAATACCTGTAATGACAGCATATGAAGCAATAGCATCGGGTCTGCCCGGAAGTGCATAGAAACGGACCTGACCGCCCTCTGATCGACCTTCCCCTATGGGGCGACCCCTGGCTGACTGACCTCCACCCCTAGCTGGCTGGGCGGGTGGTGGTGAAGCAACTAGCGCTGAAGCCGATGACTGACCCCTCTGCTGGGATAAACAAGCAAAACGACGAGGATACTGCCTCCACATGTGACCCATCTCTCCACACTAATAACAACACCCAGGTGCTGGAGAAGGGGACTGAAGGGAACCCCTCGCACCGAAGTGACTAGCAGATGCACTCGGCATAGAAGAGCCCTGAACTGATGGAGCACAGGATGAACTCTGAGCTGGAAGGGCACTAAGTGATGACTGGCCCTGATGTGAACTATGAGAACCATGACCCGATGACGCCCCACGATAACTTGGGCGTGCTGGCTGAGCAGGCCTAAATGGATGGCCTCTGCCGTGCTGAAACTGACCCCTCGAAGGAGCACCACTATAGCTACCAGATCCTCGAGGCCTCTTGGTCTCCCTCTCCTCTCTCTCCTGGCGACGAACAGACTCAATCTCTCGGGCAATATCCACAACCTCCTTGAATGTAGCACCAGTCACCCTCTCCCTGGTCATAAGAATACAGAGCTGATAAGTAAGACCATCAACAAACCTCCTGATCCTCTCTCGATCTGTCGGAACTAACCAGATGGCATGATGAGCCAACTCACAAAACCTCAACTCATACTGCGACATGGTCATCTCCCCCTGACGCAACCATTCAAACTGCCTACGCAGCTCCTCTCTGCGAGACTGCGGCACATACTTCTTCAGAAAGAGAACGGAGAACTGCTGCCAGGTAAGGGGTGCTGCACCAACAGGCCTACGCCTCTCAAAATCCTCCCACCAAGTGAAAGAAGGCCCTGAAAACTGATAGGTAGTGAAAGCGACCCCGCTGGTCTCTAGAATACCCGCGGTACGAAACATCCTCTGACACTTGTCCAAAAAGCCCTGGGCATCCTCGCCCTCTACACCACTGAAGGTCGGAGGCTGAACCCTACCAAATCTCTCCAATCTACGCTGCTCGTCCTCTGGCATGGCACGAACTACATAGTCTCGAGCAACTGCAACCGGCTGGGAAGGGTGTGCCCCCGCCGTCTGAAGTCCCTGCACGACCTGCTCAGGTGTACGAGCGGCGGGAGTCTGACCACCTCCCCCGACCTGAGAAGTAGTTGCGGCTGTAGTGGCTGAAACCGCTTGAGCTAGGCCAGTGCAAACTGATAAGATCTGAGCCAAGGCCTCCTGAAGACCTGGAATCACAATAGGCACAGCTGGTGCCTGAGCTGGTGCTGCTGGAGGGTCCACAGCAGGGACCTGGTCCTGAACTGGGGCAGCTGGTGGATCTACAGGTGCTGCCCTCGCTGCTCTGCCTCTACCACGACCACGGCCGCGTCCTCGGCCTCTGGTGGCCGCAGCTGGTGGCACTGGTGGTCGTCCACCCTGTCCGGTAGCGTGTGTCCTCACCATCTGTGAGAGAATAGAATAACAGAAGTTTAGTACTCGGACCAACAAGTTCGCACGACAAGAATTTCAAGAATATGAAGTTTTTCCTAAAGGTTCTGCAGCCTCTCGAGGATAAATACAGACGTCTTTGTACCGATCCGTGAGACTCTACTAAACCTGCTCATGACTCGTGAGACCTATGTAACCTAGGCTCTGATACCAACTTGTCACGACCCCGAATCCGATCGTGATGGCGTCTCTCGTGAAGACAAGGCCAGCCAATTAACCCAATTAACCTTTTAAAACAGTTTAACAACAAAAAGCAGTCTAAAACATGATTTAATAGTACTAAGGAACGGATAATATCAATAAAGTGCAGAAATATAACCCAACACAGCCCTAACCGGGGTGTCACAAGTCACGAGCATCTAACAATACTGAATACCCAAATGTAACTACAAAGTTTAGTACTGAACTAAGAATATAAAAGGAAAGAGATAGGGAGGAGCTCCAGGCTGGGAACGCCAACAGCTACCTAAAGACTCCTCGAGATCCGCCTGAAGCTGGAATGAATCGGCACTCGGGAGCGGGACCAGATGCGCCTGAATCTGCACACAGGGTGCAGGGAGTAAAGTGAGTACTCCAACTCAGTGAGTAATAAATATAAATGACGACTGAAAGTACGAAAACACGTAAAGCACAAGGCATACTATAATGAAACAGAAAAATCATTTTAAAACGGTAAACCAGTAAAAATCAAGTAAAATCTTTTTCTCAACAAATAAACAGGTAAATTGACAGACAGTTCAGGTAAAGTAAACAAATAGAAGTTCGCCCCTTGGGCACAGTATCAACAAATCCGCCCCTCGGGCAATATCTCAGAACCATACCAGCCCCTCGAGCTCAATCTCACATCACAATGGGTATCCGCGCTAACTGGGGGTGTGCAGACTCCTGGAGGGGCCCCTTACAGCCCAAGCGCAATAACAAGCCATCTCGTGGCATCAAATCTAGGCCCTCGGCCTCATATCAATCAAGCCACCTCGTGGCGTACATATCTCAGGCCTTCGGCCTCAAATTAGTATCAATGTTTCCTCAAACATAGGCCCTCGGCCTTACTAAGTCAAAAATCCTCACAAGCCCCTCGAGCAACAGTAAAACAGTGTTTCTCAGCCCAAACATCATTTAAAAATATCATATAAGTCTCAAAACTGAGTAAAAATGGCTGAGTAGTAAAATAGTGAAAATTAACATGACTGAGTTCAAATAGTAAGTCAAAACAGTGAGGAAATATCAAATAAAAGCCCCGAAGGGTTCAAATAGTTGGCACGAAGCCCAAATATGGCATTCAGCCCAATAAATGGTGATAGCAAATAGTTTTCAATCAATTACGCAGTAAAATCATCAATCGGGACGGACCAAGTCACAATCCCCAATAGTGCACGGCCCCACGCTCGTCATCAAGCATGTGCCTCACCTCAATATAGCACTACGATGTGCAAATCCGGGGTTTCAAACCCTCAGAACATTATTTACAATCATTACTCACCTCGAACCGGCTCAATCTCTAGCTCGCGATGCCTTTGCCCCTCGAATTGGCCTCCACGCGCGTCTAATCTATCCAAAATCAGAACGAGGACGTCAAAATATGCCAAGGGAGCAAAGCCCAAGCAAAAACAATCAATAAAGGGCATAAATCCCGAAATTACCAAAACCCGACCCCCGGGCCCACGTCTCAAAATTCAGAAATTTTTACACCAACGGATTCCTTATCTCCCCACGAGTTCATACATATCAAAAGTTCTCAAATCCGGCCCCAAATGGTTCTTCAAATTCCCAATCAAATGTCTAAATTGCCAAGCCCTAGTTCTTCAATTTTTAGCTTAAGTTCCATTATTTTCTATGTGGAATTCTCATAATAATCGAGTTTTAAGTCCAAGAATCTTACCTCCAAACGTTCCCTCTTGAATCCCTCCTCAATCTCCTTCAAAAATCTCCCAAAATGACCAACTATGGAGGAAATGAGCCCCAAAATCGCGGACAAGACGAGTTTAAAAACATTCTGCCCAGGTCTAAGTTCCTTCTTCGCGAACGCGGTCAAACCCTCGCGTTCGCGAAGCACAATTTTACTTTGACCAATTTTCCTTCTACGAAATCGTGACCAAGCCCCCGCGAACGCGATGCATTACCCGGGCGAACCTTCGCTAACGCGCTCCGTCCATCGCGAACGCGATGAGCAACCTTGACCTCAGACCAGCTGACCAAAAGATCCTATGCGAACGCGATTTCCATATCGCGAACGCGATTCACCAATTCCTTAGCCCTTCGTGAATGCAGAGCTCCCATCGCGAATGTGAAGGCTTAATCCTTGCCTTCCTCAACTGCCTCTTCGCGAACGCGAGGCTCCACTCGCGAACGCGAAGGGTAAAAATCCCTGCAACAGCTGAACAGATTTTCTGCAATTTTCTATACTCCAAAATGTTTTGATTGACCACCCGAAACTCATCCGAGGCCCCCGGGACCTCAACCAAAGGCACAAACATATCCTAATACCTTATTCAAACTTGTGCCAATCATCAAAACACTTCAAACGACATCAAATTACCCAAAACACATCGGATTCAAGCCTAAGTTTCTAAAAATCTTCCGAATTCCTCTTTTGATCAAAAACCCAACCGAACCACGTCTGAATGACGTGAAATTTTGCACACACATCCCAAGTGACACAACGGAACTACTGCAACTCTCGGAATTCCATTTCGACCCCTATATCAAAATCTCGCCTACCAATCGGAAATCGCCAAAATATTAACTTCGCCAATTCAAGCCTAAAACTACTCCAAACCTCCAAAACTCATTCTGATCACACTCCTAAGTCATTAATCACCTTCCGAAGCTAACCGAACTGTTGGAACTCACATCTGAGCCCTCTAACACATAAGTCAACATCCGGTTGACTTTTCCAACTTAAGCCTTCTTAAAAGAGACTAAGTGTCTCAAACCTTACCAAAATCATTCCGGACTCGATCTGACCAACCCGATACCACAAAACACGGATAACAAAGCATAAAGAAGCAGAAATGGGGGAAACGGAGCGGTAACTCATGAGACGACTAGCTGCGTCGTCACAGAAATTAAAAAAGAAAAAGAAAAAAAAGATGAAATTGTGGGATATAAGAAATGAGAGGAAAGAAAAGAGAGGAAGGAAAATGAGCGAGCCAAGAAGTACTAGAAAATAAAGAAAAGAGAAAATTGAAATGAATAAAATTGGGATGATGCCAAATGACCTTGTGACCCTCGAAGCCATTCTAGAACCGTTAATTGTTGCTAGGGGCATTGCACGCAATGTGATATTTCTATCTGATAAATGCCCTAAAACTAACATGTTGGATTTGATTTGCTCCCCTTTGTTACTTTCATTGTTATCATAACAGAGGGTGGTTAGTTTGTGGCACTTTAGCGAGTCAGCGGTACAAAACAAAGTCAAAGAGCAAGATAGACATGGCTAGCAAAGACTTGGATACATGAGTTGTTGACCCGTCGAGGGAGTTTGTGGAGTCGGAATCTGAATTAAAAGAGGAGGTCCAAAGGTTGAAATAGCAGGCAGAAATGTATCAGTCTTGGATCAGGGGGCATCCTCCACCTTCATTCCCCACTATCTATACTGAAAACCCTGCAACTATCCAACCACTATCACAAGCCCAGGCTCCCATTACCGTTGATATTTCCCCTCAACATGCACCAGGCTTTACCCCTTACCACAATTACCCTGGCACTTCCTCCCAAACTTTCCATGCTCCACCAACCAAAACAACCGCATACCCTGCTCCGACATCTGCTCCTATTTTTGTAGCCCCTCTGCGAGCTACCCTCCATAGATCTTCTAATGAACCCGCATTCCAAGCTCCAGATACCCAATATTATGCTCCGAAACTAACTTTTAAAGTCACGGATCCTTATTCCTACACCCCTCACCTTGAACCTCCTGTTAAAACTGAGAGACCACACAAGAACATGGAGCGGGATGAGATATTCCGGAAAGTAAAAATTTTAGAGCAATCTTTAAGAAACATGCAAGGGATAGGAAGCCTGGTGAGTGTGGCTAACAAAGATTTGTGCTTGTTTCTTGACGTCCAACTGCCTGCTGGGTTTAAAATGCCAAAGTTTGATTTGTATGATGAACATGGAGATCCCGTGGCCCATTTGAGAGGATTTTGCAGTAATATGAGAGGTTTCGGTGGGAAGGACGAATTATTAATGGCATATTTCAACCAGAGTCTGAGTGGAGCGGCTCTAGAATGGTACACCTGCCAGGACGCCAGCAGGTGGTACACATGGGACGATTTGGTTCAGGCTTTTGCTCGGCATTTTCAGTATAGCGTAGACATTGTTCCAGATTGCCTATCCTTGACCAAGATAGAGAAAAATCCCAGTGAGAGTTTCAGAGAGTATGGTTTCCGATGGAGGGAGCAAGCTGCACGGGTCAATCCTCTGATGGAAGAAGACGAGATGGTTGAATACTTTCTTCAAGCCCTAGAGCCTACTTACTTCGGCCATTTGATCTCAGCCATTGGTAAGCCTTTTAATGATGTGGTAAAAATAGGAGAAACGGTAGAAGATGGGTTGAAGTCGAGCAAGATCATCAGCCATTCTGCTTTAAAAGCCACAACACAAGAAATTCAGAACGACATAGGAAGCTTACTGGGTCAGAAGGAACATGATGATATTGCCATGGTTGTGTCAGGATCACGACATGGTCCAATGGGTCCGCCTCACCTATATACTCAACCTCGACCCCGGCCCCAACCCCAAACCTATCACCGAGATCCACATAATCCACCTTAGTACTATCCTTCGAACAACGTCCAGTCATTTGTTCAACCACTGGGTCACTCCTTATGGCGAGCATCAGCACCGCATAATACTCTTTCGCCTTCATAACATTTTCGAGCACCCAACAACCCTAGGAAACAGGGGCATAGAGCAGAACAAAGGTAAAGAAATAGTTTCACGCCAATCGAAGAATCCTACACAAGCTTGTTTGAAAAGTTAAAACAGTTTGGCCTGATTGAGCCGCTCACCGGCTATATTCCGGACCCGTATGCAAAAGATTTTGACCATACTGTACGGTGCATGTACCACTCTAATGTCCAAGGGCATAGCATTGAAGATTGTCGTGCTTTGAAAAGGGAGATAGAAAGAATGATTCAAGAAGAGATAATTGTGGTCCAAGACAGTGACACCCCGAATGTCACGCAGAATCCTTTACTTGCACATGATGATGCACACTTTGTGGGGGGATGTGTGGTGACAGGGAGTATGAGAATCCTCTTGGGAACTTGCTGACTGAAGTTAATGATATTGAAATTGGTGAAGGTCCCAGTAATTTTGATGTGCAATCCAGTGGCTAAGATGTTGAGTTTGGTAATTGGAAAGATACTCCTTTCTTGGTCAGCCAGTGACGGCACTTAACTCTCACTTTACCTCGAAACAAAAAAGGTGGATAAAAACTAAATAGAGAAGACATAAGAGGACAACAGTGATCAAAGACACTTTGAAACCAAAATAAAGAGATTATGACAAAAAAACAGAGAAATTAAAGGCATAAATAAGAGGGAGAAATAAGAAGATACGCAATATAGAGAATGAAGAGGGATAATCACATTCGCAGCTTCCATGTGGAAGAGAATCGTAGCTTCTAGTGTGTTTACACATAATCATAGAGAACCCGATCGAGAAGCATCCAAGATCACAACATGTGGTGGTTGTGCAATTTTTAGGTTAGAACACGTTTCATTAGATAGTCAAAATAGCAAAATGCCTCGGATACGAATTTAATTTCATTAAGCAGATACGGCGAAACTCTCGGCTTACACTATGGATACGTTAACTTGTTGAAAGCAAATATTGTGTGAAAAGGGGTCGATTCGAAATAATTTAGGCTTCTATCTACTGCTTCCACAACAGATACGTAGACTTGTTGATGACAAATAGTAGTGGGTAAAAGTGATCGATTCGGAATAATATAAAATTTCAACCCCATCACTGAATAGGATTTTATAGTTTTTCTACTATAGATGTTCAAGTCAATCTATATGGAAACAAAAAAAATTGCACGATGCAGTCAACAGAGAGGAATAATAGCAAGAGCAGAAGGGAGTGAAGGAGAAAACAACCAATTAAGAACAGAGGAAAGAGGTTAATTAACACATACACTTTATGAAGCAAAAAAATTTCACTTTTAAATGAGAATGAAATTTGACCGGGGTTCCTTTCTTAAACGAATTGAAACTTTTGACTTGAATCTTGCTGAGCTTGAAGTTAGTGCTCTACCTGAATCGGAATCTCATAGAGTTATTGGAGATTTGGAGTAGCCATTACTTTCACGATAAAGTTTCACTACCCAAAAATTTCAGATTTCCATTCATCAACCGATAAAAAGGATCCACCAATGTATTTATTTCCAAAAATGCTAGAGTTCAGCAATTTTGGGGGGGGGGGGGGGGGGGGGTTTAACTAACTGTCACGGCCCTAAACCCGGACCTGGTCTTGATGGCGCCTCTCGTAAAGACAAGGCAAGCCAACTAGTCTCAATTCCGTTTTTAAACAGTTAAACATTAAAAATCAGTCTAAGTATGAGTAAATAAGCCAAAGACTAAACAAAAGATAGCATAAAGTGCGGAATACAGCCCAAACACAGCCCAATACCGGGGTGTCACAAGTCACGAGCATCTACTAGGGTCTAACTACCACTGAAAAGTCTGAAATGTACAAAATACAGACTAATGAAATGAAGAGGGAGAAAAGCAGTGATGCAAACGCCGACAACTATCTTGCTAAACTCCGACGACTCTGCCTCCGATCAGCCAATACCCGCTACCGTGTGCAAGAATACCTGAATCTGCACACAAGGTGCAGGGAGTAAAGTGAGTACTCCAACTCAGTGAGTAATAAAGGTAAATAAAATCTGAGCAGTAAGAAAACACTTAAAGCATTTACACATGCCGTATAGAAGCAGTATAAAACCATTTAAGAAAGCAATGAAGCTGTGAAATCTCTTAAAAACTTCTTAGATCAGTTCAAACTCCTTTACAAATGACTTTTTCAACAGTTACGCAAATGAATGCAAAATAATTAGTGCAGATGAGCACAAAAAATCCGCCCCTCGGGCACAATACACAATTAGACAGGTAAATGACAAGTAAATATGAAGGATAAACACATAAAGTTCCGCCCCTTGGGCACAATGTCAACAACTCTGCCCCTCGGGCAATCATATAGAACAGTACCAGCCCCTCGGGCTATATCTCACATCACAATGGGTACCCGCGCTCACTGGGGGTGTGCAGACTCCTGGAGAGCCCCTGACGACCCAAGCGCAATATCAAGCCATCTCGTGGCATCATAAACAGGCGCTCGGCCTCTATCAATGTCAACAAGCCACCTCGTGGCGTACATATCTCAGGCCCTCGGCCTCAAAATCATATCAGTGTATCACTGCTGTGGCGTGCAGCCCGACCCAAAAGATATCCTCACAACACAAGCCCTCGGCCTTACTCAGTCAAAAATTACATAAGCCACTCGGTCAACAATAAAACATGATGCTCAACCCAAAATATTATTTGAAATATCATTTCAAGTGTTAAAGCAAAATAAACATGGCAGAGTTTTGAAAACAATGAAAAATAACATTACTGAGATCAAGTATAAAGTCAGAACAATGAGGAAATATCAACAAAAATCCCCGAAGGGTTCAAATAACTGGCACGAAGCCCAAATATGGCATTCAGCCAAATAATGATGATAACAATTTGATTTCAGTCAAATACGCGGTAAAATCAGCCATCGGAACGGGCCAAGTCACAGTCCCCAATAGTGCACGACCTCACGCTCGTCATCCTGCGTGTGCCTCACCTCAATATAGCACTACGATGTGCAATCCGGGGTTTCGAACCCTCAGGACAACATTTACAATCACTACTCACCTCGATCCGGTCCAAACTCTGGCCCGCGACACGTTTGCCCGCACGAGTCGACCTCTGGATGCTCCAAATCTAGCCACAATCAGTACATAATCATTAAAATATGCTAAGGAATGAAGCCCACTCGAAAATATCCAATTTAATATCAAAATCCCGAAATTGCTCAAACCCGGCCCCCGGGCCCACGTCTCGGAATCTGACAAAATTAACAAAATCCGACAACCCATTCAACCACGAGTCCAACCATACCAAAATTACTAAATTCCGATAACAATTCGGCCTCCAAATCTTCAAATCTTATTTTCAAATCTCTAGGTCCAAATCCCCAATTTACACCTCAAAAACATGTAATCTAGTCAGATTATTCGATGATAATTCAACATTATGGAGTAGAAATGATCAAAAGTGACTTACCTCAAGATTTCCCATGATTTCGTGCTCAAAAATCGCCCCAAGCCGTGTTCTTTCACCAAAAAAAATGTGAAAATGAGTAAAAAAAACCAGAACAGCATTTATAAACCCGATTCGGGTCGCTAAAAGCCCCATTCCCGTCGCTAAAAGTGCCAAAGCTGGTCGCTAAAGGTGCGCACCAGATCCTGCTGCACCAGCAATATTTATTTTCACTAAAAAGGCTCTAACTCCACCATACGAACTCAGAATTCGATGATTCATGTTCTTATGAGTCACAAATAATAATACGAACATAGTTCTTCAATCAAAACTCAATTCGGAGCTCATTTGCTCAGTGCGATACCCATTTCGTTCGTTAAACAATTAACTCATGATTCGCGTCAAAAACCCAATCGCGACTTGATAAAATTAGACCGAACTTTCTAGATCACTCCTATAAATCATTATCGAAATCCCGGAAGTCTCCAAATCAAATTTCGATTTCTAGAACTAAAAATGTACCTTTGGATCATTACATGCTTATGCTCAAAACGCCAAAATCTTCCAAAAACTCTTCCAGAACTTATCTGAGCCTCATGGGACCCCGACCAAACATGCCGACACACCCCATAACATCATTCGAACTTGTTCCGACCTTCGAAACGCTCAAAACAACATCAAAATATCGAATAACCCTCAGATTCAAGCCTAAGAATTCCAAAACTTCCGAATTTCGAATTCAATCAAAAAGTCTATCAAACCTCGTCCGAATGACCTTAAATTTTGCACACACGTCACAAATGACACAATTGACCTACTCCGATTTCCAGAATTCCATTCCGACCTCTATATCAAAATCTCACCTATCAACCGGAAAACGCAAAAATTCCAATTTCGCCAATTCTAGCCTAAATCTACTTCGGACCTCCAAAACACATTCCGATCACGCTCCTAAGTCCCAAATCACCTAACGAAGGTAACCAAATCATAAAATTCCAATCCGAGATCGAATACTAACAAGTCAAAACTTGGTGTCACGATCCGGATTTCCCACCCTCGGGGGTCGTGATGGCGCCTACTCGTAGAAGCTAGGCAAGCCACACTCTTAGAATCCATAAGTACTTTTGTTTTAGATCCATTTTTTCCAATTAAATTAGCAAGAAATAAATAATTAAACAACAGCGGAATTCGAAATTTAGCGGAAGACTTAAACGAAATAAACCAAGATAATAAGGAAGATCCACATATGCCTCTACCCAGAACTGGTATCACAACATTCACGGACTACTAAGATTTACTACATACAACCGTTTGAAAGAGAGTAACATTTTCTTTCTCGAATACAAGAGATAACAGAACATAAATAAAAATAGAGGAGACACCGGGCCTGCGGACGCCTGCAAGGCTACCTCGGTGTCTCGGAGGACTGAAGGCTGGCTCCCGAGCTACTACTGTTGTCCGGTACCTGGATCTGTGCAAAAGAGCACAAAGTGTAGTATCAGCACAACTGGCCCCATGTGCTGGTAAGTGCCTAGCCTTACCCCGGCGAAGTAGTGACGAGGCTAGACAGGACTACCACATGAACCTGTACAGTTATATATATATATATATATATATATATATATATATATATATATATATATATATATATATATATATATATATATATATATATATATATACAGTGGGAAAATAACAAGAATGACCATTTTAAATGGGAAGGGAACATGCTTCTGGGGATAACAGATAATACAGAAATTCAAGAGAATAATAAGGAACATCAATAAATTATCTCTAACACGGATAAGGAAAATAAAAGCAGATTTCACTATCTGTACACATCTTGTTGCAGGCGTGCAACCCGATCCCATTTCTCAATATTTCCGTGGTAGGCGTACCACCCGCTCCCATTTCATCAAATCTCGTGGTAGGCGTACCACCCGGTCCTATTTTATTATATCAACAGTTCTTCCAAATGAAATTTACTCTAATAAATGCAACAATTAATACGAATTCATAAGACAACAAGTACACGATAATTATGATTCACTGGGGGGAACAAATAATGACAAGTAGCAATTAATTATGGACTTTAAGGAGCAATTAGAAAATTTAATACTTAATATGTCGAATGTCAAGTAGCAATTAAGTCACATAAACATGTAGCAATTATGGCATAAATTCAAGGCATAACGTTGCACAAGGATACCTTAATTTAATAATAACAAGTAACACAATAAAGGGAAATGTCAACATGAAGAATCACAGTAATAGTAGAATAAGACAATTAATGCACTTGAACTGTTAGCAATAAGAAATTATAACAAACCGCAATAAGTGCACGGCATCACCCTTCGTGCTTTTACTCTCATCCTTACCAAGCAATGATATAATACAATGTGCACGGCATCACCCTTCGTGCTTTTACTCTCTTTCCTCACATATAATCAATAGAATCGGCACGGAATGGTACATCGTGCGGCACGGCATCACCCTTCGTGCTTTACTCTCTTTCCTCACAATAATCAAACAATGCACTGCATCACCCTTCGTGCTTTAACACTCTTCCTCCCCCAAACAACAATCACAAACAAGGGGCAAGGGAATAAACAAAATAATAATAAAAATCCCGGTAAGGGAACACAATTAAACAATTAAATCCCGGCAAGGGTACAACATCAATAATCTTAACGTCCCGGCAAGGGAGAATAATCAATAAACAACAATATCCCGGCAAGGAAATAATTTAAATAATCTTTCTCTTCCTTTCACTTTCATTTCATATCTCACTTTACCACTTGAGCCTATGCTCCAAAGGATTCAACCATTTCATATACGTTCACAATTGTAATATGACTTGAGCCAATGCTCCTCGTTGTTCATAGGTTACAATTCCTCTAACAAGCTTTTCACAACAAATAGGAATCATCACCAAGGCAGGAGAAATACAACGAAATCAAGATATTCACAATTTAAAGACTCACGGTCATGCTAGACACCAACGTATTGATACTCGTCACCATGCCTATACGTCGTACTCAACAAGAAGCAATTAGAAAATAAGACTCAACTCCTAGTCCCTCAAGCTAGGGTTAGACCAAACACTTACCTCAAACTTCCACGGCCAATTCAATCCACAACAGCCGCTTTCCCTCTCGAATTCGGCTCCAAATCAATCAAATCTATACAATAATGACTTCATAATATCAATATATGCTAATCAAATCAAACCCAATGCCTAATTATAGATTTCAAAGAATTCTTCCCAAAATCCCGAAAATCGACCCCGGGCTCGCTTGGTCAAAACACGAGGTTCGGGCCAAAATCAAATCCCCCATTCACCCACGAGCCCGAATATATAATTTGTTTTCAAATTCGACCCCAAAACGAGGTCTAAATCAAGAAAAATCAAAAAGCCCTAACTCTACCCATTTCCCCCAATTTCTACCCTAAATTACATGTTTTAGGCTTAGGAATTCAATAGATACTGATGGAAAATGAAGAAAACGAGTTGAAATTTACTAACCCAGAAGTTTTGGTGAAAGAAAGCTTCAATGGACGCCTAAGGACCTTGGAGAAGAAGGAGCTCGTGAAAACTTGTGAAAATCCCGTAGCTACTGTTCTGGAATTTAAAAATTATAACTGGGCATGGGCAAAAATTTCCCTTCGTGTTCGCTACAGGCAGGTCGCGTTCGCGAAGGGTAGAACTTACAGGCCATCGCGAACGCGGAAAGGGTATCGCGAACGCGTAGAATAAAAATGTGGGGGTTCAGAAGTTGCTCTATGCGAACGCGTGGGACTTCACGCGAACGCGATGAAAGGAAAATGGGAAGCTTCGCGAACGCGAAGAAGGAATGGCCTGCAACTGCTGAAGCCAAATCTGCTATTTTTCTAAGTTTGAAAACACTCTGAAACACCCCCAAAACACTGCCGAGCCCTCGGGACTCCTAACCAAACACATGCACTGACTCAATAACATCCTACGAACTTAACCGTGCGATCAAATTGCCAAAATAACATCATATACATCGAATTGAGCCTCAAAATCCATAATTTCTTCCAAATTTCATAAAACATCAAATTTCCATTTTTAAGTCCGAAATACGTCAAACGACGTCCGTTTTCAACCAAACTTTACAGAAAGTGCTTAAACCATATATAAGACTTGTACCGGGCGCCGGAACCAGAATACGGGCCCGATACCATAGTCTTCTAATCAAATTTTATTTCCAATTTCCTTAATCATTTCCAGAAAATAATTTCACACAAAAATTCATTTCTCAGGCTTGGGACCTCGGAATTCGATTCCGGGCACACGCCCATGTCCCATATTTTCCTATGGTCCGTCAAACGGGTCCGGGTCCGTTTACCCAAAATGTTGACCGAAGTCAAATTAATTTATTTTAATATCAAAATTTAGCATTTTTCTCACAGAATTCACATTAAAGCTTTCCGGCTACGCGCCCGGACTGCGCACGCAAATTGAGGCAACCCTAAATGAGGTTTTCAAGGCCTCGATAGTACAGAATGGGTAAGAAAACAAGTGATGACCCTTTGGGTCGTCACACTTGGTCAAACCTTTCAAACTTACAGCTTCAAACTGAGAATTTTTCTTCCAAAATTACTAAATTCCGATAACAATTCGGCCTCCAAATCTTCAAATCTTATATTCAAATCCCTAGGTCCAAATCCCCAATTTATACCTCAAAAACATGTAATCTAGTCGGATTATTCGATGATAATTCAATATTATGGAGTAGAAATGATCACACGTGACTTACCTCAAGATCTCCCATGATTTCATGCTCAAAAATCGCCCCAAGCCGTGTTCTTTCACCAAAAAAAAAGCATGAAAATGAGCAAAAAAAAATCAGAACAGCATTAATAAACCCGATTTTGGTCGCTAAAAGCCCCATTCTCATCGAAAAGTGCCAAATCTGATCGCTAAAGGTGCGCACCAGATCCTGCTGCACCAGCAATATTTATTTTCACTAAAAGGGCTCTAACTCCACCATACGAACTCGAAATTCGATGATTCTTGTTCCTATGAGTCACAAATAATAATACGAACATAGTCCTTCAATCGAAACTCAATTCGGAGCTCATTTGCTCAGTGCGATACCTATTTCGCTCGTTAAACAATTAACTCATGATTCGCGTCAAAAACCCAATCGCGACTTGATGAAATTAGACCAAACTTTCCAGATCACTCCTATAAATCATTATCGAAATCCCGGAAGTCTCGAAATCAAATTTCGATCTCTAGAACTAAAAATGGACCTTTGGATCATTACATGNTGCTGCCGCAAAATCCTGATACATCTTCGCGACGCCCGGATGAATAGAGTACCGGGAACTATGGGCCTCCTCTAAAATCAACTCTCGAAGCACATCTACATCGGGCACACAAACTCGTCCCTGCAATCTCAAGACCCCATCCGCATCTAATGTAACATGCCTGGCACCTCCTCGCTGCACCGTGTCTCTAAGGACACACAAATGGGGATCATCATACTACCGATCACCGATACGCTCCAATAATGAAGAACAAGCGACCGTGCAAGCCAACACACGACTGGGCTCGGAAACATCCAGTCTCACGAACTGATTGGCCAAAGCCTGAACATCCAAAGCAAGCGGCCTCTGACTGACCTGAATATAAGCAAGACTGCCCATACTGGCTGACTTCCTACTTAAAGCATCGGCACCATATTGGCCTTCCCCGGATGATATAAAATGGTGACATCATAATCCTTCAACAACTCCAACCACCTCCTCTGCCTCAAATTCAACTCCTTTTACTTGAACAAGTACTAAAGACTCTTGTGATCAGTGAACACCTCACATGCCATGCCATACAGATAATGCCTCCAAATCTTCAATGCGTGAACAATGGCTGCCAACTCTAAATCATGCACTGGATAGTTCTTCTCATGGATCTTCAACTGTCTCGAAGCATAGGCAATGACCTTGCCATCCTGCATCGACAATGCACCAAGCCCAATACGGGAAGCATCACAATAAACTGTATAAGGCCCTGATCCTGTGGGCAAAACCAACACCGGTGCCGTGGTCAGAGCTGTCTTGAGCTTCTGGAAGCTCGCCTCACACTCGTCCGACCATCTGACTAGGCACCCTTCTGGGTCAACCTGGTCATCAGGGCTGCGATAGATGAAAACCCTTCCACGAACCGACGATAGTAGCTTGCCAATCCAAAGAATCTCTGAATCCCTGTGGCTGATACTGGTCTAGACCAGTTCTTGACTGCCTCAATCTTCTTCAGATTAACCTGAGTACCCTCTGCTAACACAACATGACCCAGGAATGCAACTGAACTCAACCAGAACTCACACTTCAAGAACTCCGCATATAACTGACTATCCCTCAAAGTCTGAAGAACCACTCTAAGGTGCTGCTCGTGCCCCTCCCGGCTGCGGGAATATATCAAAATATCATCATAAAGACTAGCACGAACGAATTCAAATAAGGCCTGAACACTCGGCTCATCAAATCCGTAAAAGCTGCTGGGGCATTTGTCAACCCGAATGACATAACCAAGAACTCAAAATGCCCGTACCGAGTGCGAAAAGCTGTCTTAGGGACATCGGATGCCCAAATCCTCAACTGACGGTAGCTAGATCGCAAGTCAATCTTGGAGAATACCCTGGCACCCTGAAGCTGGTCAAACAAATCATCAATTCTCGGCAATGGATACTTATTCTTGATCGTTACCTTGTTCAATTGCCGGTAATCAATACACATTCTCATTGACCCATCCTTCTTCTTGACAAATAACACCGGCGCATCCCAAGGTAAGACACTGGGTCTAATGAAACCCCTCTCAAGCAAATCCTGCAACTGTTCCTTTAGCTTCTTCAACTCCGGCGGGGCTATACGATACGGCGGGATAGAAATGGGCTGAGTGCCCGGAACCAGATCAATGCAGAAATCAATATCCCTGTCGGGTGGCATACCCGGCAGGCCTAAAGGAAAAACATCAGGGAACTCACAAACAACGGGCACATAATCGATAGAGGAAACCTCAGCACTGGAATCCCGAACATAGGCTAAATAGGCCAAACACCCCTTCTCGACCATACGCTGAGCCTTCATATACGATGTAACACTGCGGGTAGAATGACCAGGAGTCCCTCTCCACCCTAAACGAGGCATACCCGGCAAAGCTAAGGTCACAGTCTTGGCATGACAGTCCAAGGTAGCGTGGTAAGGTGATAACCAGTCCATCTCCAATATAACATCAAACCAACCTTGTCCAGAAGAAGCAAATCTACACGAGTCTCAAAATCGCCGATAACCACTATACGTGAACCATGGACGCAATCTACCACCACAGAATCACCCACCAGTGTAGACACATAAACAGGAACACTCAATGAATTGCTAGGCATGACCAAATACGACGCAAAATAAAATCGAAGCTTCTCTACCATATACCAGAACAATACCTGTGCCTCCACCTCTAATACCTTTACCTCCACCTCTAGCATCTCTACCTCCACCCCTAATACCTTCACCTCCTCAAGGCCTCCGAAGACGAAGCTGATCTATCACTGGTCTGTGCTGCTGCTCAGCTGAAGAAGCGGTACATGACCTCGCCATTCACAAAGGGACAAGAGTAGAGGTTTCAATTTAGCATTTGAGAAACAAACCGCACGACAGGAAAGAACAAGTGTGAAGTTTTCCTAACTCTGTAGCCTCTAGGGGATAAATACAGACGTCTCCATGCCGATCCCTCAGACTCTACTGAGCTTGTCCGTGAATTGTGAGACTTGTGCAACCTAGAGCTCTGATACCAACTTGTCACGACCCGGATTTCCCACCCTCGGGGGTCGTGATAGCGCCTACTCGTAGAAGTTAGGCAAGCCACACTCTTAGAATCCATAAGTACTTTTGTTTTAGATCCCTTTTTACCAATTAAATTAGCAGGAAATAAATAATTAAACAACAATGGAATTCGTAATTTAGCGGAAGACTTAAACGAAATAAACCAAGATAATAAGGAAGATCCACATATGCCTCTACCAAGAACTGGTGTCACAACATTCACAGACAACTAAAATTTACTACATACAACCGTTTGAAAGAGAGTAACATTTTCTGTCTCGAATACAAGAGATAACAGAACATAAATAAAAATAGAGGAGACACCGGGCCTGCGGACGCCTGCAAGGCTACCTCGGTGTCTCGGAGGACTGAAGGCTGGCTCTCGAGCTACTACTGCTGTCCGGTACCGATATCTGTGCAAAAGAGCACAGAGTGTAGTATCAGCACAACCGACCACATGTGCTGGTAAGTGCCTAGCCTAACCCCGGCGAAGTAGTGATGAGGCTAGACAGGACTACCACATGAACCTGTATGGTTATATATATATCTACAGCGGGAAAATAATAAGAATGAACATTTTAAATGGGAAGGGAACATGCTTCGGGATAACAGATAATACAGAAATTCAAGAGAATAATAAGGAACATCAATAAATTATCTCTAACACGGATAAGGAAAATAAAAGCAGATTTCACTGTCTGTACACATCTCGTTGCAGGCGTGCAACCCGATCCCATTTCTCAATGTTTCCGTGGTAGGCGTACCACCCGCTCCCATTTCATCAAATCTCGTGGTAGGCGTACCACCCACTCCCATTTCATTATATCAATAGTTCTTCCAAATGAAATTTACTCTAATAAACGCAAATATTAATACGAATTCATAAGACAACAAGTACACGATAATTATGATTAACTGGGGGAAACAAATAATAACAAGTAGCAATTAATTATGGACTTTAAGGAGCAATTAGAATATTTATTATTTAATATGTCGAATGTCAAGTAGCAATTAAGTCACATAAACATGTACCAATTATGGCATAAATTCAAGGCATAACGTTGCACAAGGATACCTTAATCTAATAATAACAAGTAACACAATAAAGGGAAATGTCAACATGAAGAATCACAGTAATAGTAGAATAAGACAATTAATGCACTTGAACTGTTAGCAATAAGAAATTATAAACGGCAATAAGTTCACGGCATCACCCTTCGTGCTTTTACTCTAATCCTTACCAAGCAATGATATAATAAAATGTGCACGGAATCAACCTTCGTGCTTTTACTCTCTTTCCTCAGATATAATCAATAGAATCGGCACGGAATGGTACATCGTGCGGCACGGCATCACCCTTCTGCTTTACTCTCTTTCCTCACAATAATCAAATAATGCACGGCATAACCCTTCGTGATTTACACTCTTTCCTCACCATAAACAAACAATGCACGGCATCACCCTTCGTGCTTTAACACTCTTCCTCAAAACAACAATCACAAACAAAGGGCAAGGGAATAAACAAAATAATAATGAAAATCCCGGCAAGGGAACACAATTAAACAATTAAATCCCGGGAAGGGTACAACATCAATAATCAATGTCCCGACAAGGGAGAATAATCAATAAACAACAATATCCCAGCAAGGAAACAATTTAAATAATCTTTCTCTTCCTTTCACTTTCATTTCATATCTCACTTACCACTTGAGCCAATGCTCCAACGGATTCAACCATTTCATATACGTTCACAATTGTAATATGACTTGAGCCAATGCTCCTCGTTGTTCATAGGTTACAATTCCTCTAACAAGCTTTTCACAACAAATAGGAATCATCACCAAGGCAAGAGAAATACAACGAAATCAAGATATTCACAATTTAAAGACTCACGGTCATGCTAGACACCAACGTATAGATACTCGTCACCATGCCTATACATCGTACTCAACAAGAAGCAATTAGCATATAAGACTCAACTCCTAGTCCCTCAAGCTAGGGTTAGACCAAACACTTACCTCAAACTTCCACGGCTCAATTCAATCCACAACAACCGTTTTCCCTCTCGAATTCGGCTCCAAATCAATCAAATCTATACAATAATGACTTCATAATATCAATATATGCTAAACAAATCAAACCCAATGCCTAATTATAGATTTCCAAGCATTCTTCCCAAAATCCCAAAAATCGACACCGGGCCCGCTTGGTCAAAACACGAGGTTCGGACCAAAATCAAATCCCCCATTCACCCACGAGCCCGAATATATAATTTGTTTTCAAATTCGACCCCAAAACGAGGTCTAAATCAAGAAAAATCAAAAAGCCCTAACTCTACCCATTTCCCCCAATTTCTACCCTAAATTACATGTTTTAGGCTTAGGAATTCAATAGATACTCATGGAAAATGAAGAAAACGAGTTGAAATTTACTAACCCAAGAAGTTTTGGTGAAAGAAAGCTTCAATGGACGCCTAAGGACCTTGGAGAAGAAGGAGCTCGTGAAAACTTGTGAAAAATCCCGTAGCTACTGTTCTAGAATTTAAAAATTATAACTGGGCAAAAATTTCCCTTAGCGTTCGCGACAGGCAGGTCGCATTCGCGAAGGGTAGAACTGACAGGCCATCGCGATCGCGGAAAGGGTATCGCGAACGCGTAGAATAAAAACGCGGGGGTTCAGAAGTTGCTCTATGCGAACGCGTGGGACTTCACGCGACCGCAATGAAAGGAAAATGGGAAGCTTCGCGTACGCGGATGATGCGTCGCGAACGCGAAAAAGGAATGGCCTGCAACTGCTGAAGCCAAATCTGCTATTTTTCTAAGTTTGAAAACACTCTGAAACACCCCCAAAGCACTCCCGAGCCCTCGGGACTCCTAACCAAACACATGCACTGACTCAACAACATCCTACGAACTTAACCGTGCGATCAAATCGCCAAAATAACATCATATACATCGAATTGAGCCTCAAAATCCATAATTTCTTCCAAATTTCATAAAACATCAAATTTCCATTTTTAAGTCCGAAACACGTCAAACGACGTCCGTTTTCAACCAAACTTTACAGAAAGTGCTTAAACCATATATAAGACTTGTACCGGGCGTCGGAACCAGAATACGGGCCCGATACCATAGTCTTCTAATCAAATTTCATTTCCAATTTCCTTAATCATTTCTAGAAAACAATTTCACATAAAAATTCATTTCTCGGGCTTGGGACCTCGGAATTCGATTCCGGGAACACCGCCATGTCCCATATTTTCCTACGGACCCTCCGGGACCGTCAAATCGCGGGTCCTGGTCCGTTTACCCAAAATGTTGACTGGAGTCAAATTTATTCATTTTAATATCAAAATTTAGAATTTTTCTCACAGAATTCACATTTAAGCTTTCCGGCTACGCGCCCGGACTGCGCACGCAAATTGAGGCAACCCTAAATGAGGTTTTCAAGTCCTCGGAAGTACAGAATGGGTAAGAAAACAAGTGATGACCCTTTGGGTCGTCGCATTCTTCACCTCTAACAACTGTTCATCGTCGAACGGACAGAAGAAGGAAGTACCTGAGTCGGGGAACAGATGAGGGTAACGGCTCCGCATATCGGACTCGGACTCCCAGGTCGATGCCTCAGGAGGCTAACCTCTCCACTGAAGACGAACAGAAGGAAAACTCTTGGATCTCAACCGACGAACCTGCTGGTCTAGGATGGCTACCGGCTCCTCCTCATAAGTCAAGTCCTTGTCCAACTGGACAGTGCTGAAATTTAACACGTGGGCTGGATCGCCGTGATACCTCCGAAGCATGGACACATGAAACACTTGATGCACGGCTGATAAGCTCGGCGGCAAAGCAAGTCTATAAGCCACCTCTCCCACTCGATCAAGAATCTCAAACGGACCAGTGAACCTAGGGTTAAGCTTGCCCTTCTTCCCAAATCTCATCACACCCTTCATAGGCGACACTCGGAGCAATACCCGCTCACCAACCATGAAAGCTACATCTCGAACCTTACGGTCTGCATAGCTCTTTTGGCTGGACTGAGCTGAACGAAGCCTATCCTGAATGATCCTGACCTTGTCCAAGGCCTCCTGAACCAAATCCGTACCCAACAACCGAGCCTCTCCCAGCTCAAACCATCCAATCGGAGACCGACACCGCCTACCATATAGAGCCTCATAAGGAGCCATCTGGATGCTCGACTGGTAGCTGTTGTTGTAGGCAAACTCTGCTAAAGGCAAGAACTGATCCCACAAACCTCCAAAGTCAATAACACAAGCTCGAAGCATATCCTCTAGAATTTGAATAGTCCGCTCGGACTGACCGTCCGTTTGGGGATGAAATGATGTGCTCAAATCAACCCGTGTGCCCAACTCTCGCTGCACCGCTCTCTAGAAGCGCGAGGTAAACTGCGTACCCCGATCCGAAATGATAGACACGGGCACACCATGAAGGCGAATAATCTCCCGAATATAGATCTCGGCCAACCTCTCAGAAGAATAGGAGACTGCCATAGGAAAGAAATGTGCTGACTTGGTCAGCCTATCAACAATGACCCAAACTGCGTCGAACTTCTTCCGAGTCAGCGAAAGTCCAGTAACGAAGTCCATAATGATCTGCTCCCACTTCCACTCGGGAAGCTCAATCCTCTGAAATAAACCACCAGGCCTCTGATGCTCATACTTAACCTACTGACAATTCAAACAACGAGCCACATATGCTACAATATCCTTCTTCATTTTACGCCACCAATAATGCTGCCGCAAAATCCTGATACATCTTCGCGACGCCCGGATGAATAGAGTACCGGGAACTATGGGCCTCCTCTAAAATCAACTCTCGAAGCACATCTACATCGGGCACACAAACTCGTCCCTGCAATCTCAAGACCCCATCCGCATCTAATGTAACATGCCTGGCACCTCCTCGCTGCACCGTGTCTCTAAGGACACACAAATGGGGATCATCATACTACCGATCACCGATACGCTCCAATAATGAAGAACAAGCGACCGTGCAAGCCAACACACGACTGGGCTCGGAAACATCCAGTCTCACGAACTGATTGGCCAAAGCCTGAACATCCAAAGCAAGCGGCCTCTGACTGACCTGAATATAAGCAAGACTGCCCATACTGGCTGACTTCCTACTTAAAGCATCGGCCACCATATTGGCCTTCCCCGGATGATATAAAATGGTGACATCATAATCCTTCAACAACTCCAACCACCTCCTCTGCCTCAAATTCAACTCCTTTTACTTGAACAAGTACTAAAGACTCTTGTGATCAGTGAACACCTCACATGCCATGCCATACAGATAATGCCTCCAAATCTTCAATGCGTGAACAATGGCTGCCAACTCTAAATCATGCACTGGATAGTTCTTCTCATGGATCTTCAACTGTCTCGNAATGGACCTTTGGATCATTACATGCTTATGCTCAAAACGCCAAAATCTTCAAAAAACTCTTCCAAAACTTATCTGAGCCTCATGGGACCCCGATCAAACTTTCCAACACACCCCATAACATCATTCGAACTTGTTCCAACCTTCAAAACGCTCAAAATAACATCAAAATATCGAATAACCCTCGGATTCAAGCCTAAGAATTCCAAAACTTCCGAATTCCGAATTCGATCAAAAAGTCTATCAAACCTGGTCCGAATGACCTGAAATTTTGCACACACGTCACAAAAGACACAACGGACCTACTCCAATTTCCGTAATTCCATTCCGACCTCTATATCAAAATCTCACCTATCAACCGGAAAACGCCAAAATTTCAATTTCGCCAATTCTAGCCTAAATCTACTTCGGACCTCCTAAACATATTCCGATCATGCTCCTAAGTCCCAAGACACCTAACGGAGCTAACCAAATCATAAAAATTCCAATCCGAGATCGAATACTAAAAAGTCAAAACTTGGTCAAACCTTTCAAACTTAAAGCTTCAAACTGAGAATTTTTCTTCCAAATCTATTCCGATTATCCTGAAAACTAAAACCGATTATTTACATAGTCATAATACATCACACGGGGCTAGTCATGCCCGAGAACTGGCGAGCGAAGTGCAAAGGCTCAAAACGACCGGTCGGGTCGTTACATCCTCCCCCACTTGAACATACGTTCGTCCTCGAACGTGCCCAGAGTTGTTCCGAAGACCATCAAATCGTTGTGTAACCTTACCATGCACATACCCAGGGTGATCCCACGTCACCCTATCTCATATAGGTCCGATAGCACAATGTAACTGAAATTTCGCAATCCAACCTAACCTATAAACCTTAGAACCACATTTCCACTTCCGAAATCATCTACAAGATTAAAATCTCACATTTATACTCTGAATAAGCCCGAACAAGCTGTAATAACCCATACTTGCAACCTCAGGTGCAATTACATGACATACCACATAACTCAAACACTTGTAGCAATAACTTCTAATCACAGCAGTTGCTCAAAACATCCGAATTTCGATAATGAGCCTTTTATCAAATAAAGCCTCATTACAACACTTCTGTATACTGCCAATAATAAATGAAACACATAGGAAGTCATAACCACTCCTCAAATCAACCATTCGTGAAGCGACTTCTCCTTTAGCAAGGACCATAGCAAATTTCTGAGCCAAACATCAATATTATCCCTCCAACACGCTGAAACCGAATCCGTTTGTATTCATTCTAGATCCCAACAATCTCATCTAATTCCAACACAACTACTCTGATGACATGACACACCAATACAATCTAAAGCCACAACTCGTGCAATCAGTGCACTAATAAGCAACATTCTGAACGTACTCAAATCATGAAAATGACTCAAATGAGAGAGCTGTACCACAAGCTCACCAGTACGACCACACCAAATGCTGCGAGCCCGTCGCACCTCATAGAAACATAACACACGAATCTAGCCCAAAGGATCATACCTCCACATAACTTCATTGAAATGCGTGACCCTATCCAAACACTGGTCCGCATGAAACACCTCAAGTCACCATGCCCAAAATCATCAACCAAGCCAATTTGATGCCTAGCACCCAAAAGTGAATCACCATAACCATGGAGAAGCAAATGACGCAATGCCACACCAGTCCGAAGGAACATATCCAATGTGCAACAAATCATGCAACACCCAAATACCCGTCTCATTCAAATCCCGCTATAAAGCCCAACTGAAACCGCACCATTTGTGCATATAACCACCAAATCTCAACTCCTCGTAACACAGGAGAGTAACTCATAGATAACGAATAAGCTCAACAACAATCGAATCGCACATCTCTCAACAATAGCAGTTCGGAGTAAACAAATCTGACCAGGTGCAGAACACACATCCATGTTGGACCTACCAATGAACCCCAAATCAACTCTGGTCACCCACAATAGATAATTAACTCTTTGAAGGTTCACAATGACCGAATCATAGCACATACTACCCTCTGACCAACCTTAGCTATTTTCTCACACTCCACAACCACAAAACCATCTAATCACGGAAACTCTCAGTCTCCCAATCCATAAAGCACATGAATCACCATATCTTATCCGAGCTACACTGCCTGAACATCTAACACACATCCGATACTCAATCATTCCACGAGGGATACTCCTATAATTCTTCTGTGCTACCAAGCCAACTTGAATATCGATAGTCGATCCAATAAGAGAGTGCCACAATACTAATGAAGTATCCTTAATTCAAACACATTGCCCTTTTCTGAAGTTTATACCCTTATCAAGACACACCATTTAGTAATATCATTTACCTAGTCATCTGAAACTGCCGTGTTGTCTAAAAATTTATGACCTTTCTTTCAGAACTGAACTGTGACCTTACCCAAGCCAATCTCAACCCTACACAACATACCACATATACCATGCCATCCTATGATAAATATGAGAACTTCATAATCCCTTCCGGCCCACAATCAAATATATACTCAAATAGTCAAGAACTTTCCATTTGATCCCATCTAGGAGAAAATCACTATACATCTCATGCTCCTCATGCCAGCAGAAATTATACATCTCTAACCATGGTAGAAATTATCAAGAACTCTACGAATCCCCTTTTGCACAAAACCAAACCATCAGAACTGACTCCTTCTAACTCAACCAAGCTACAAGTAATCAAAACCTAAGATTATTGCCATGAAACCATGTGGAAACTTACCGCTTTATAAGCACTCAAGAACCGATCATATCCATTACCATGCCAATCCGGCCTACTACCAAGCTATCCCATCTATCCGAGTTTCCTTTTGATTTACCTTCAACTTGATACTCTTTCTTGATATAACACCACAATTCCTCAACCCAGACTCACCATACGAGACCAAGCATGAAACCACATCGTCTAAGGCTCATAAGCCGCTGAATACTCTCTTAAATATTCCCAAAAGCGCCACCTTCAAAATACCTATCCTGAAGGGACTTCCTGCGAATCCAAAGCCATTGCCTTTACCTTCCTGATACTGATATATAAAATCCCATAATGATATAGAAATACCACGAGTCTTGACACCCTCCAATGCAAACCATAGTTTCTAGCCAAATATACAACTTGAAAATCTCCAATTGTTACACGTAAATATCTTGAACCCATTAGAACCACTCTCGAGAGTCATCCACTCTACTCAAACCGCAGTTAGACTGATCAAATGAACTGAACAACCTGTGCCTAATTAGCACTCCGACACCACAGAATGTAACCTCATTCCAATACAACCAAGCAACTTCCTGCCCTATGCACCGAGCATCCTTTACCAACGACAACTCAAGACATTCCGTGATTTTCACACACCTATGAAGCATACTATGACCTTTGTCATGAACTTTCCTTTACTCAAGCCATCCCCGATCTCAATCTCCGTAGGCCATAACTGATTCACCCGTACGCCACAACTGGAACCAACATAGCACATAATCGTAGAATATGCAAATCTCCAAGTAGTGGTCTAAACCACTATAACCCTTCCGGGATCCGCCTACACGTAACAAGCCACAATAGTAGAATACTTTTGAATAACATCAATTACGGCAGCCGACAAGCCTCACACGTACCATCACAAATCACTTGCATAACTTGATCACGTTGAAGGAACTGACCACTACCACCCATAACTCGGGGCCATACCTCAAATCGGTATGGAAATCAAGCACCTAATAGTTCTTCTATCCTCCAGCGGACCCTTCTCGTCGCTTCCAAATCATATGATTACATATCGCAATCATAACATATTCATCGCATAGCCATCTGGCCATCACTTCTACTAACAGGGACACTACCAAACATATAAGTTCAAAAATATGAGCTCACACAATCAGCACCTCGGTGCTCAAGCTATAGGCAAAAATTCAGCCTCGAGTCCTCCAGACTGGCCCAACATCAACACACAGAGATCACATCTCTCCCCTTAATCAGGGAATCACAAGCCATCGATGCACATCTGATACTAAGCGCTCATTCACGCATACGAATGCGTGGAAGGAATTCGAAGAGTTATATTTCAAGCTGAATCAAGGACGCACAATAAGAGTTCAAGAACGTGAAGTTTTTCCTAAAGGTTCTGCAGCCTCTCGAGGATAAATACAGACGTCTCGTACCGATCCGCGAGACTCTACTAAACATGCTCATGACTCGTGAGACCTATGTAACCTAGGCTCTGATACCAACTTGTCACGACCCTAAACCGGACCCGGTCGTGATGGCGCCTCTCAAGAAGACAAGGCCAGCTAACTAGTCCCAATTTCGTTTTTAAACAGTTAAACATTAAAAATCAGTCTGAGTAAATAAGCCAAAGACTAAACAAAAGATAGCATAAAGTGTGGAATACAGCCCAAACACAGCCCAATATCGGGGTGTCACAAGTCACGAGCATCTACTAGGGTCTAACTACCACTGAAAAGTCTGAAATGTATAAAATACAAACTAATGAAACGAAGAGGGAGAAAAGCAGTGCTGCGAACGCCGGCAGCTACCTTGCTAAACTCTGACGACTCTGCCTCCGATCAGCCAATACCCGCTACCGGGTGCAAGAATACCTGAATCTGCACACAAGGTGCAGGGAGTAAAGTGAGTACTCCAACTCAGTGAGTAATAAAAGTAAATGAAATCTGAGCAGTAAGAAAACACGTAAAGCATATAAACATGCAGTATAGAAGCAGTATAAAACAATTTAAGAAAGCGATGAAGCTGTGAAATCTCTTAAAAACATCTTAGCTCAGTTCAAACTCCTTTACAAATGACTTTTTCAACATTTACGCAAATGAATGCAAAACAATTACTGCAGATGAGCACAGAAAATACACCCCTCGGCCACAATACACAATTAGACAGGTAAATGACAGGTAAAAATGAAAGATAAACACATAAAGGTCCGCCCCTCGGGCACAATGTCAACAACTCCGCCCATCGGGCAATATCTCAAAATAATACCAGACCCTCGGGCAATCACATAGAACAGTACCAGCCCCTCGGGCAATCACATAGAACAATACCAGCCCCTCGGGCTATATCTCACATCACAATGGGTACCCGCGCTCACTGGGGGTGTGCAGACTCTTGGAGGGGCCCCTTACGGCCCAAGCGCAATATCAAGCCATCTCGTTGCATCATAAACAGGCTCTCGGCCTCATATCAATGTCAACAAGCCACCTCATGGCGTACATATCTCAGGCCCTTGGCCTCATAATCAGATCAGTGTATCACTGCTGCGGCGTGCAGCCCGACCCAAAAGATATCCTCACAACACAGGCCCTCAGCCTTACTCAGTCAAAAATCACATAAGCCACTCAGGCAACAGTAAAACATGATGCTCAGCCCAAAATATTATTTTAAATATCATTTCAAGTGTTAAAGCAAAATAAACATGGCTGAGTTTTGAAAATAGTGGAAAATAACATGACTGAGTTCAAGTATAAAGTCAGAACAGTGAGGAAATTTCAACAAAAATCCCGATGGGTTCAAATAACTGGCACGAAGCCCAAATATGGCATTCAGCCCAAATAATGACGATAACAATTTGATTTCAGTCAAATACGCGGTAAAATCAGCAATCGGAACGGACCAAGTCACAGTCCCCAATAGTGCACGACCTCACGCTCGTCATCATGCATGTGCCTCACCTCAATATAGCACTACGATGTGCAATTCGAGGTTTCAAACCCTCAGGACAATATTTACAATCACTACTCACCTCGATTCGGTCCAAACTCTAGCCCGCGACGCCTTTGCCCGCACGAGTCGACCTCCGGATGCTCCAAATCTAGCCACAATCAGTACATAATCATTAAAATATCCCAAGGAACGAAGCCCACTCAAAAATATCCAATTTAGTATCAAAATCCCGAAATTGCTCAAACCCGGCCCCCGGGCCCACGTCTCGGAATCCGACAAAATTAACAAAATCCGACAATCCATTCAACCACGAGACCAACCATATCAAAATTACTAAATTCCGATAACAATTCGGCCTCCAAATCTTCAAATCTTATATTCAAATCCCTAGGTCCAAATCCCCAATTTATACCTCAAAAACATGTAATCTAGTCGGATTATTCGATGATAATTCAATATTATGGAGTAGAAATGATCACACGTGACTTACCTCAAGATCTCCCATGATTTCATGCTCAAAAATCGCCCCAAGCCGTGTTCTTTCACCAAAAAAAAAGCATGAAAATGAGCAAAAAAACTAGAACAGCATTAATAAACCCGATTCTGGTCGCTAAAAGCCCCATTCCCGTCGCTAAAAGTGCCAAATCTGATCGCTAAAGATGCGCACCAGATCCTGCTGCACAAGCAATATTTATTTTCACTAAATAGGCTCTAACTCCACCATACGAACTCGAAATTCGATGATTCTTGTTCCTATGAGTCACAAATAATAATACGAACAAAGTCCTTCAATCGAAACTCAATTCGGAGCTCATTTGCTCAGTGCGATACCCATTTCGCTCGTTAAACAATTAACTCATGATTCGCGTCAAAAACCCAATCGCGACTTGATGAAATTAGACCAAACTTTCCAGATCACTCCTATAAATCATTATCGAAATCCCGGAAGTCTCAAAATCAAATTTCGATCTCTAGAACTAAAAATGGACCTTTGGATCATTACATGCTTATGCTCAAAACGCCAAAATCTTCAAAAAACTCTTCCAAAACTTATCTGAGCCTCATGGGACCCCGATCAAACTTTCCAACACACCCCATAACATCATTCGAACTTGTTCCAACCTTCAAAACGCTCAAAATAACATCAAAATATCGAATAACCCTCGGATTCAAGCCTAAGAATTCCAAAACTTCCGAATTCCGAATTCGATCAAAAAGTCTATCAAACCTCTTCCGAATGACCTGAAATTTTGCACACACGTCACAAAAGACACAACGGACCTAATTCAATTTTCGTAATTCAATTCCGAACTCTATATCAAATCTCACCTATCAACCGGAAAACGCCAAAATTCCAATTTCGCCAATTCTAGCCTAAATCTACTTCGGACCTCCTAAACACATTCCGATCATGCTCCTAAGTCCCAAATCACCTAACGGAGCTAACCAAATCATAAAAATTCCAATCCGAGATCGAATACTAAAAAGTCAAAACTTGGTCAAACCTTTCAAACTTAAAGCTTCAAACTGAGAATTTTTCTTCCAAATCTATTCCGATTATCCTGAAAACTAAAACCGATGATACATAGTCATAATACATCACACGGGGCTAGTCATGCCCGAGAACTGGCGAGCGAAGTGCAAAAGCTCAAAACGTCCGGTCGGGTCGTTACACTAACAGATTCCCAACAAAAAGGGGAAATGAACAATACTCACAGAGCTTTGATTAGAAATAAAGTTTAATTAAGAAAGAAAACTTGTTGAAAGCTGAGAGCAAAAATCGAATTTTAATCGCCAAAAAAGAAAAAAGTATCTCAGCATAACCACTATATATAAATCTAGTAAGAATGAATCTAGTAAGCATGCCTTGTCAAAACATAAAATAGAAAGAACTATAGAGTGAGAGAA
Organism: Nicotiana attenuata; assembly: GCF_001879085.1. Taxonomy (NCBI): domain Eukaryota; kingdom Viridiplantae; phylum Streptophyta; class Magnoliopsida; order Solanales; family Solanaceae; genus Nicotiana; species Nicotiana attenuata. Next base: position 151,636 of record NW_017672474.1, read on the forward strand.
TAAGGAAGTAGAAGAAGGAAATAATAAGTCAAAAAAAAGGTACCTTAGATTAGTGCAGACCCAGTGAACAATTTTATGAAATCAAAGAGAGTGAGGAGAAAGGGGAGAACGGAGAACTTGAGAAGAATCAAGAAAGGGGCTTCAGTTCTGTTTATCTCCCTATTGCTTCAAATGACAAACACGTGGTTCTAACTCTTTTAGTCTCCATTCGCTTTTTCCATGTCCAATACCTGTATTTCTCTATTCCATCTCTTTTCTAACTGATCTTTACTTAAAAATAGTGTAGAATGGAACTGTTTTGCAGTAGAGGTATCAAGTTAATTTGTTCCTCTTATTTATTCTTTATTTTGTTCTATTTGATGTCACCATGTGAATATATATCTTTTAACTTTCTTTTGCTTTTATTCTTCCCCTTTCCTTAAGAACAGCCATCTGCAACCCCTTATTGCCTTCGATTTTTGGGTTCTCTCTTCTTAAATTTGTTTCTCTTTCTTTGTCGTAGCTTTAATTTTTGGTGATTGCGATTTGCAGAGTCTTTCTGCTTGAGTGTTTGGGTCTTCGTTCTTGCCTTATCACTACTACTCCTTTCCTTTTTGGCTTCTTGCTTGGTCGATTTGGTATTTCTGCATATGCATGCTCTTATGACAAATTTTTTTTGTGAATTTTGTTTTAGAAATTTTATTATGTAAGAAGAGTGCACCATAACAATAATAATGTGAGATAAAAATTACTCATATATATTACTTCATGTTCTGGCTTTTGTATTGTTTGTGATTCTTTATATTTATTTAATAGTTACAGATCTGAGGCACACAAGATGTCTGAAGAATTACTACTATGAGACAGTCAGGACTTTATTTACACTATTGAACAGTAAAATCTCGATTTTGTGTACCTATATTCTGAGGTTCACTTATGTTAATTTAGCTATTTCTATGAGGAAAAATTCATATTGGATTTGACCTGAATATGTTTGCCATCACTTTAGAATTTAGATAAAATTTGGCTAAGATCTCTGTGAGTGCATCTGAATTGTATATTTAATGAGAGATCGTTTGTCTGCTGCTATATTTTTTTTGTGTGTGTGTCTGCTTTGCTAAGGGATATATATAGTATTATAGAAAGAGAAGAAAAGCATATATGTGGGAGTAGCCAAAAATGTACACGTATATCTGCAGAGAGCACAAAAGGACACGTATAGAGCTGCTGGAAAATGACTGAAGTGTCCTCAAGCTTCTTTAAAACGAAATTCTTCATCATTATCTAAAGCCCGTAAACTATATTGCTTGTTTTGTCAGCAACATTGGTTATGTTGGCCTCTCGGTCGTGATATTGGTTTCCTCATGGTGACCGTGTAAGTATTTGATTATATATATTTCTTTAGAAATTATTCAGTTAGAATTCATTCGGCCTCTGAAATTCCTTTGCGTTTGTATTTTATTTTCCTTTTTACCTCAGTGTTGATGATTTTGGATATTTGTTTTATATATATCATATATGTTGTTTTTGCTTTCTTGGTGGATTCTGTCTATGTATGTGGTTATTTGCTCAAATGCCTATATGAAAATTTTCTGCTAAGGTGCGCAAACCGCTACTTCGTTGAGATACAAAATTTTCTCCTGAAGCAAAAATAGTACAGTACAGGATGAGAAAGGATTTTGAAAAACATGTGAGCATTGTGAGCTCTCCTTATCGTATGTAGAACTAACATAGAGAGGCTGATTATTACACAATTAAATTTTCATCTCAAGGGTGCTGCATGAGTCAATTTGGGCTGGGATAAACTTGTATGTCATTTCTTTTTTTGACTCTTTTGTTGTTCGTAGAGATTTGGATGCTAATATTGATTTTATACAGATAGAAATTCCAAAAGAAGGTGATTTTCTTTGCAAAGAGATTAAATTGTTCAGATTGTGGATTTACGTATATTCAATTTTTAAGAGTTGTTTAAAAAATTGCAGTTGGAAACTGCCTTGGAAAAACTATGATGTTTTCGTATCAAATGCTTGTCGTCTTTATTGTGACTAAAGGTGTTGATCTTACTTTAACATTTTTGTATCTGGAGTTCCAAATATAAGTTACTTTGGCATGGACATAACTTACGATATTCTCATCATAAATTAAATGACTTGATTCTTAAATATCTGTTACAAAACAGAAGAAGAAACAGATGGAAAACAATAAAATTCCCCAATTTCATCCATCAAAACCCTAACTCGAAAATTTCCGATTATTCTGTGGGTTAATTGATATTAAAGAGTAAGAGATTTAGTTCAAGAGATTTGAGATAGAAAGTAGAAAAATTCAGCACAAATAAACACAACTCACAGGCCAACAAATGCCAAAACCAAAGAGAATGGATTAAAAGCTAGAAACTAAGGAGTAAAGCTGATACAGAGCAATAATCGAGCAAAATAACTTTGAATCAAACTCAAATCTGAACTTCAGATATTGTCTAACTAATTAAACATTCATACCACATCCATATCATTATAATTACAAATTGTAAAAAGATTAATAGCATAAGTGCAGTTATTATAAAAATAAAAAAGAAGAAAACCAACATGCACCCAAAAAATAGAAGCACATAGAAAAAATTATAATTACTGTCAACGGAGAGAGAAAGAGGAGAATTAGAAGCAACAAAAAATGAAATTACAATAAAGGAAATATCATGACCATGGATACGTAAGATAACCGCTGCCACAAAAATTCTTATATATGAAGATATTAGAGTGAAGTTGCATTTGAAGTGTTATAGCTTATTTGCATAGTCAACAAAAAATTTATAATCATCTCGAGTAGCTTGATTTTATGTGAAATTCACACAAAAAAGAGATACAGCACTAATAATTCGTTGTCAAATGATTAGTTTGGCTGCTTTCAAAAAACATCATCGACTTTGTCATCTATTTTTGTCTGATACCACGTTCTTCTTTCTCTTAAACTGCTCTAAATGTATGCTGTGTCTTCAAATATATTTTTTAGCACTTAATTACTATGATAAATTAATATATATTTTTACCTTATTAAATTACTTAACTATAGTATATGATTTGGTGTAAATATGAGAGTGCGTTCAATTCAACATCTAAATATAACAAAGGGATTTATTAATTACTTATAGGGAAAGCAACAAATTTGTCTTAGTATTATCCAAAACCAGCCTCTCTACCTGCATTAGGTAGGGGTAAGGTCTACGCAGGGGCATACGCAGAACTTTTCATAAGCAGCGTCGATAAAAAAGTGAATAAGTAAACAAATCTTTATATAACGACATCATATTAACAAAATATATTATAGTAATAAAATGCAATTCGACTATATTACTATAAGTCTATACAGAGTATTCACTTTTTGAAATTTATTTATAATAACTTTATTAGAAATAATATTAATTTAAGGCACCAAATAACCATTCAAAAAATCAACTACCGTTTGATTCAGTAAATTAGTACTATTACTCAACTTTATCGTCGAGAAAGAAAAAAGTATCAAGGTGACTTATAATGGAAACACAAGCAGCATGCCCTATTTTCAGAAATTGCAAATGTGGAGAATGAGAAGTTTTTTTAAAATAGGGTTTTAAGTCGGCAAAAATATATTTTAGCGGAACTTTTTGTCATGGTGCTCAAAATTTTATAACATTCAAGCTGCTAGAGATTCAAACTTACGACCTCTATAAAAAAAGTCTGAGGCACTTAACCAGGCAGGCTGAAGAGCGAACTGTTTCCTAGTATTGTCCTTTTAATCATTTTGTATCATATCTTGTATTTACATATTAATTAGATACATATATTTATTAAAGATTTCCATCGAAGCGGTGTCGGATGACACCGCTTCGACCAAGGTGCATCCGCCCCTGGGTCTACGTACAGACTACCCTCCCCAGACCTCACCTATTAGGATCAAACTGGGATTATTGTTGTTGTTGTTGTATTATCCAAAACCGAGTAACGTTATCATCCGTTAAACATTTTATTTATTATTACTCACGTCGTTAGGAAAAAAATTCATTTTTTCTCTTGACCTCTAACGGAGTTTCAACTTGAGGATAATTTTAAACATTAGTCAAAATTTAATATTACTCATATCGTTAGAAGAAGAATTTGCATACATGAGACTAGTATATATATATATATATATATATATATATATATGAGCCGAATGCATTATGTTTGTCTAACGATGAAACTAAAGAAAGAAAATTTAGAAAATTATGAACAATGAATTAAAGAAAGAAAATCTTAAAGTTAGTTAACAATTAGAATGAATAAACTGAAGAATGTCGTCAAGCACAATTTAATAAGCCTTTTATTGAATTGATATAACAATCTGGTAAACTCAGAATACAAAATGGGATTTGCAACCACAACTTTTATTCTAGTAAATACTTACTTTACAGCTCAAGATCGGCCTTTTTAGGTCAAAAAGAAAAAATAAATGATAACTTATCTTAACATTCGAGTTTGTTAATTTAGTTATGTTAGTAGACTGTATTTGTAAAATAATTCTGGAAATATAAATGAGTATAAACAGAAATGAACATAAACAGAAATGACATAAAACCAATTCGAGCCCACTAAATTCACAGTGTTTCCTTAAGGAATTTAATCCCCTCCTAGTACCCAAGGTTATGGATTATTTCCTCCCAGGATAGAACGAATTACACACTGGTGTAGTGGTACTTCAAACCCCAGTGTTTCAGCGAACACAAAGTTCGGTAGCAAATCACACTTACTTTTTGCTTTGTTTGATGCTAAAAGTATGCAGAAGAAGGAGAAGAAACTCAGAAAATCGTAGTGAAATTCTGAGCAGAATAGTGTTGTATTTATAGCCAAAGTTAGGCTGAAATCTGAAGAGGGTGCAACTCTTCAGAATGACTGTTTATGCAAAACGCCCACAGCATAAATGCCATTACATAAATGGCCATTTACTCAATAATAAAGAGGGAAAATTGAAGAGGGTAGTTACTTTTCTGTTACCAAAACAGAAAAACGGATTGGATTTAATATTAATATTTAATATTAATATTTTGTTATTAAAACAAATATTTAATAACATTTCTGTTAATATTTTACTATAACAAATAAATTTGGTCCAAAAAGTTAATCAATCAATCGATCATTTGACCAAATCCGAATCCGAATCCGAATCCGAAGCCGAAGCCGTAGCCGAAGCCGAAGCCGAGCCGAGCGACGAGCGACGACGACGACGGCGCGAGGCTTGCCTTCTTCTCAACTCTTTAAGAGCTAGAAGAAGAGCAATTGCTTATATACCCATAAAAAACCTCTTCCTCTTCCAATATGGGACAATGCCCATTTGCCAAGGGGGGAACTTAAAATTTCACTCAAAAATTTTATTTTCCTCCATTTCCCATTCACCCTCTTTTAAGTATTTAATATATTAATTAAACACATCCAAAACCCAACACTTTCATGGAGATCAAATACATCCCAAGGAGGTTTGATAATTAGGAGTGAAGAATCAAGGGAGAAATAGAACTGTACTTCATTATTTTATCAGTAAAATTATATTTCTTCATATTTATATTGTGGTTGCAATTTATTTTGTATAACATATAATTTGTTGCAAACATGCAGCTAATTGCCAAATAATAAAGAGCAAAAAATCAAGAATTCTACTTATACATGGATAGTATAATTTCTTTTTTACTCTATCACTACATCTTAATGTTTTAGCGAGTAATTTTCTTTACTTTTTAGGTTATTGATTAATCTAATTTTTGTTGAGTGTTGATTGTAATAATTTTTTGCAGAACTTAATGGTGCAAAAGTATTTTTACACTGTTAATGAATAGACGTTCAACTCAACAAGATAATAAAATAGGAAATGCTAAATAATGGAAGTCCGTGCAAAAAGTTAGTCGTATCTCTTAAAAAGCCATGGGATTGGCTTTTCTCAATATATATATTCACAATTATGTAGGAATATTGTCTATCAATACCTAAGTTGCTTCTGTAAGCGATCTAAGAATTATTAATAGAATACTTGTAACGATCTGATCGGTCATTTCGCTTTCTAGAACCCCGTTCTCCTAAATAAGACTTTTCATATGTGCTTTTACTGTTTTATGACATGTGGGGATGGTTAGTTCGGGATTTGGAAGAGTTCGGGTTGAAATCGGAACACTTGGTTCCTTAAGGTTAGCTTGAAAGGCTAAGTTTGACTCCGGTCAACATTTTGAGTAAACGACCTCGGAATCGGGATTTAACAGTTCCTATAGGTTTGTATGATGATTTCGGACTTGGGCGTATGTTCGGATCGGGTTTTGGATGACCCGGGAGCATTTCGGCGCCTAATAGTGAAAGTTGGCATTTGAGTGAATCTCATAAGTTTGGGTTAAAGTAGATTTTTACATTCTAGGCTTCCGTTTGGGATTGCGAGCCTGGGAGTAGCTCCGTATAGTGATTGTGGACTTGGGAGTGCGTCCGAAAGTGGATTCGGAGGTCCGTAGGTCTTTTCGGGGTCAGTTGGCGAAGTTAGAAATTTGAAGTTTTTGGGAAGTTTGACCGAGGGTGGACCTTTTGATATCGGGTTTGGATTCTTGTTCCGGAAGTTGGAACAGGTTTATAATGTCATTTAAGACTTGCACGCAATATTTGGCATCATTCCGAGTTGATTTGATAGGAATCGGACGCGCGGAAGTATTTTTAGAAGTTTTTGAGTTCATGAGAGAATCCATGCGTTTTGGCGTCCGAATCATGGTTTTTGATGTTATTTCAGTGTTCCGATCGCGCGAGCAAGTTTGTATGATATTTTTAGGCTTGTGTGGGTGTTTGGTGTGGAGCCCCGAGGGCTTGGGTGAGTTACGAACATTTGGAAGGAATGAAAAACACACACCAGATTTCTGGTGTTTCTTGGCAGCAGTTGCAGGTCTCGCAAATGCGAACCTCGCATTTGCGAGTACAGCTCCGCAATTGCGAAGAAGCTCGACCTGGGGCATTGTTCGCATTTGCGATGCCTGAGCCGCATTTGCGACCTCAGCAGCTGAAGCCCAAGGTCTGCATTTGCGAGGTATTTGTCGCATTTGCGAACCTGGGGTCGCAAATGCGACATCATAGACATGTGCCCAGCTCATTTAATGCGGGACTTAGCCCATTTATCTCATTTCACTTCATCTTTTGGGCGATTTTTGGAGCTTTTGGAAGAGGATTTTTACCTAGCACTTTGAGGTAAGTAATTTCTACACAACATGAGTTAAATATATAGATTATGGGTGGATTAACATGTGAAAATTAGTGAAAATCAAGGGTTTAGATGTAAACCTAGTTTTTGATAAAAATGAGATTTGACCACGAAATTGGTTATGGAACTTAGTAAAAATCATATATTTGAGTTCATGGGGTTATGGGTAACAACTTTCTTCGAAAATTTTTGGAGTATGGGCACGTGGGCCCGGGGGCGAATTTTAAGAATCTTACATTTAGTGTTGGGTAACCTCTTAAATAGTTGAAATACGGACTTTTGAGTATGAATTGATTAGTTTATACACTATTTGAATGGTTTTGGATTGTAAGCACCGATTTGAGGGTTTAAGCACAATCTTGGACCGGAAAGTAGGCCTTGAGACGAGGTAAGTCTTTTTTCTAACCTCGTAAGAGGGAATTAACCCCATAGGTAAATTCAATAAATATGTGTACCTATTTGTGGGGGCTACGTATGTACGAGGTGACGAGAGTTCGTACGTAGCGACTAATTATGCTATTGTCCGAGTAGCCTAGGACCCCGTACCATGCTTATTTGAAATGTTTGTACCCCTACTTGTTAATTTAATGTCTTAAGTCATATTGGAAGTTGATAAAAGAATTGTAAAAGATAAAATTCACTTACTTGAAGTTACGAATGGGACACTTGACCATAAATGAGAATATGTGTTTTACTTGAAATGCTTTCTATTTGTGGAGCAGGCTGATCGCCTTGGTAACAGATATATGCATCTATGGTTCGTGCCGTTCGACCCTCGACAGTGCACAGTTTAAATATTATGGTGGATCGGGCTGTACGACCTCGGCATGATTAGCGCATGATAAATCTTTCAAACTATTCATAATTGATATTGCTTAAATGCCTTGAGATATAAACTGTTAAATGATGATAATTAACTTGGGACTTAAAATTTGTGAAAGGAGTATTTACTATTTCCTATTATTGAGTTTCAATGTTATTCATATAAACTATGCTCAACAAAAAATTTCGATATGTCATCATTAGCCCTTGTAAGTGTCAAAGTCGATCCCTCGTCACTACTTTTTTGAGGTTAGAATGGATACTTACTGGGTACATGTTGTTTATGTACTCATACTACACTTCTGTACTTAATTGTACATGATCTGAGGCGGGTACATCTGGTTACCAGTCCGGTGCGCATATTTGATCGCCGCTACGAGACTACACGGTGAGCTGCCCTTTCGAGCCGTATTGCAGCAGCCGAAGTCTTCCTTTTGTTATATTTATCTGTCTATCTCATTTTAGACAGTAGATTAGTATTCTTTTGTATATTCTACTAGAATACCCATACACTTGTGACTCCGGGTCTTGACACACACTAGTAGACTTGTGATTTTTGGGCTGTATTTCTATGATTATGATTGCATTTAGCTGCTTTCGTTTTGATTATTTAAAATCCCTTATTATCAAATCTTTCTTTAATTTAAGGAAAGTCATTTACTTGAAAAAAAACTTATACAGAAAATGGAAAGTCACTAGATTGTTCACTGTTGGCTTGCCTAGCGACGATGCTAGGCACCATCACGACCTAAACTAAAATAGGGTCGTGATAACATGGTATCGGAGCACTAGGTTCATGTATGTCTCACAAGTTATGGGAAGACCTAGTAGAGTTTTGCGGATCAGTACGGAGACGTCCGTACTTATCTTCGAGAGGCTATAGGGTGTTAAGAAACTATTCTTTATTCATCTTTTATCATGCAATTGATGGTATACTAAGTTCCTTTCTCTCATTCTCTCATAGATGGTGAAAACACGTACGGCGGACGTTCCAAACTCGAGAGGAGCTTCTCCCCCCATTGCTAGAGGCCGAGGCAAAGGCCGGGGGAGGGCACCGGCCCGAGTTAGGGGACGAGGGCATCTAAGAGCTGCCCTAGTTGCACCACCAACGGATCCAGTGGAGGATCCCATCATTGAGGATCAGGGCGAGGTGCCCGAAATAGACCCAACCCTGGTATATTTCATGTCAACATCGGGTTTCCAGGAGGTCATGGGCCGTATGTTGTGGTTCATGAACACTATGACCCAGGCTGTTTACTTCCAGCGGACTCGGCCACATCTCAGGCGGGAGGGGGAGCACTGACCCCTATGCCCAGGCTCCGGGGCATGCAATTGTCATATATCAGACCCGAATGCACTACCCGTGGGCGAAGCCCAGCCAGTTGCAGCAGCTGCACCTGAGCTTAGACCAGCTGCGGACAGCGAGCCACAGAAGCTATTGGACTAGGTTGCACCCTCCTATCTTCGGGGGTGAGCGGCATGAGGATCCCTGGGACTTCATTGATCGGTGCAGGGACAGACTGCACAACATGAGGATATTGGAGTCCCATGGGGTGGATTTCACTACTTTCCAGCTGGAGGGCAGGGCCCGTAGATGGTGGCAGTCTTATCTTCTGGGCAGACCAGCAGGTTCTCCTCCCATGACTTGGGACGAGTTTACACAACTCCTCTTGGATAGGTACATTCCACCCTCTTAGAGGGAAGAGTTGTTGTTTCAGTTTGAGCAACTCCAGCAGGGTCAGCTGTCTGTGACCGATTATGAAGTGAGATTCTCTGAGTTGTCTCGCTATGCACTTATGATACTACCTACTGAGGCGGAGCGAGTGCGGAGGTTTGTTGTGGGGTTGCACTCAGGTATTCAGGCTACTATGGCCTAGGAGGTTGAGATGAGTACTTCTTACCAGCTAGTAGTAGAGATAGCTCGAAGGATTGAGGGCTACCGTCAGAGGGGTAGAGAGAAGATGCGGCGGGACAAGAGGTCCCATTTTTCTTGAGAGTTTAGGGGTGCCCCAGCTGGGGGCAGAGGTCATTTTGGCAAGGGTCAGCCTAGCAGGCCCCCATATTTAGCACCACTACCTCCTCGAGGTATTCCAGCACGACCCAATTTCAGTGCTATGCAAAAGAGTTCTTACCGCTCACCATACATTCAGGGTTCTTCTAGTGGGTACTCGGGTCATCAGGGTTCTTCCAATGCTTACTTCAGTGCCAAGACAGAGAGTTCATACCACCTACCAGCTATTCAGGGCTATTCCAGTGGGTATTCAGGACATCAGGGTCAGACTTCAGGGCAGCAGATCGCCGCATCGAGGGGTGATTTCGAGCGTGGAGATCTCAGTCATGTGCGGAGATTCTGCCCCAAGCTTCGGGGCAAGGTAGTGCAGGAGGTCCAACAACCCATGATTCCAGCACCAGCTGTCCGGTCGCCCAGAGGCGGAGGGCAGGCGGGTAGGGGCTATCCTAGAGGTGGAGGCCAGGCAGGAGGAGTTAAGCCAGCTGTCGTTCAGTCAGGCGGAGGCCAGCCAATCAGTGCTCCAGCTAGATTCTATGCCTTTCCGGCTAGACCAGATGTAGTGGCCTCAGATGCCGTGATCACAGATATTATTTCTGTCTGCGGTAGAGATGCTTCGGTACTGTTTGATCCATGGTCTACCTATTCATATGTGTCATCTCTGTTTGCTCATTTCCTGGATATTCCTCATGAGTTCGTGGGCACTCCTATTTATGTGTCCACCCTTATGGGCAATTCCGTCATGGTGGATCAAATCTATCGGTCCTATGTGGTCACATTCTGTGGTTACGGGACTAGAGATGATCTTCTGTTTCTTGATATGACCGACTTTGAGGTCATCATGGGCATGGACTCGCTATCCCCATACCGTGCCATTCTTGATTGCCATGCCAAGACTATTACTTTAGCGATGCTAGAGTTGCCGAGATTGGAGTGGAAGGGTTCATCTGTCAGTACATCTAGTCGGGTCATCTCTTTTATGAAGGCTCGACACATGGCCGAGAAAGGTTGTTTGGCTTATCTAGCTTATGTTGGGGATACTACCGCGGAGACTCCGGCGATTGATTCGGTGCCAGTAATCCGGGAGTTCGCCGATGTGTTTCCTTCTGACCTTCCAGGCATGCCACCAGATCGTGATATTGATTTCTGTATTGACTTGGCTCCAGGTACCCAACCTATATCTATCCTACCGTACCATATGGCTCCAAAGGAGTTGAAGGATCAGCTTGAGGAGTTGCTAGCAAAGGGGTTCGTCAGGCCAAGTGTGCCCCCTTGGGGAGCACCAGTGTTATTTGTGAAGAAGAAAGATGAGACTATGCGGATGTGCATTGATTACCGCCAGTTGAACAAGGTCACCATCAAGTACCCGTTGTCACGTATTGACGATTTGTTTGACGAGTTGTAGGGTGCTAGGGTGTTCTCTAAGATTGACTTGAGATCAGGGTACCATCATTTGAATATTCGGGACTTGGATGTTCCGAAGACTGCTTTCCGTACTAGATATGGCCATTATGAGTTTTTGGTGATGTCCTTCGGCTTGACTAATGCCCTAGCAACATTTATGGATTTGATGAACACGGTGTTCAGGCCTTATATTGATTTGTTCGTCATTGTCTTCATTGATGACATCTTGATATACTCACGTATCATGGAGGAGCACGAGCAGTATTTGAGAGTGGTGCTTCAGACCTTGCGGGAACAGAAGCTATATGCTAAGTTCTCCAAGTGTGAGTTTTGGTTAGATTCTGTGGCGTTCTTGGCGCATGTTGTATCAGGCGAGGGTATTAAGGTGGATCCCAAGAAGATTGAGGCAGTTCAAAGTTGGCCTCGTCCCACTTTAGCGACTGAGATCAGGAGTTTCCTGGGGTTAGCAGGTTATTATCGTCGGTTTGTGAAGGGCTTTTCATCCATTGCAGCACCTTTGACTAGATTGACCTAGAAGGGTGCTCCGTTCCGTTGGTCCGATGATTGTGAGGCGCGCTTTCAGAAGCTAAATATAACTTTGACCACAACACCAGTTCTAGTGTTGCCTTCTGGTTCGGGGATGTATACAGTTTATTGCGACACTTCACGCGTTGGCTTGGGTTGTGTATTGATGTAGGAGGGGCGAGTTATTGCATATGCTTCGCGTCAGCTGAAGATTCATGAGAAGAATTACCCTGTGCACGATCTAGAGTTAGCCGCGATTGTTCATGCTCTTAAGATATGGAGGTGATAATAGGTGAATTTGACTATAATCACACCATTAAATAATCACCCTCTTGTGTAGTTTTAATGATAAAAGTGATGACAAAATGCCCTTATTAGTGCTTTTCATGATTTGTAGGTGATATATGTATAAGTAAGGCTAAGGAGCAGTTTTGGAGTTAAAAGTGATGAAAAAGAGGCCAACTGTGAAATTTCCCAAGTGAACCATGCAAAACAGGCCGAAGATTCAGAGTACTGGATCCACCGCGGTTCTACCGCGACCGCGACAGAACCGCGGTGGGAAGCAGCTTCAGAAGATCAGAGAATCCGCGAGGGTGTTTGGCCGCGGTTCTACCGCGACCGCGGCAGAACCGCGGCAGGCGCAGAAACTTCAGGGACCAAAGTGTCAATTACGGGATTTTTAGACCTAAACCCTATTTAAAACATTAGACTTCGCCCAAGAGAGGCATGTATGTATTTTTAAGGTTTCTTAGCAAGGAAAACCATTGTGAGAGAATACTCTAAACATCTTTCTTCTTTTCTTGTGATTTTTATGATGAATTCAATCTTAGTTTCTTTTCCCATAGCCATGAGTAGCTAAGTTCCTTGTCTAAGGTTTTGATGGAACCTATTGAGTGATGAACTTCTTGTTTATGTGAATACAAATTGCTAATTTAATCTCTATTTGTTTAACTTCGTGTTCGTTGTAGTTAATTGACAGGATCCTCAATTAGCTGTGCCTATTTAGTGTGCATAACTTGGAAAAGAGTGCATATTTAGGGTATTGTTGAACAACACCACTCCTAGATTATTAGAGGAATCTATAATTGCGGGTTTAAAGGCGGGATTAGGGATAACGAAGGCTTGGGTGTAATTTAAAGTGAATTGTGCTAAATAAAGTAAGCTAGTGTATCTCGGGAGAGTGCAATAGTAAATTACTTTGATTACTCGGGAGAGATTTGCGGTAAGATTAGCGTTCATGATTGATAGAGAGGTGTTGGTAAATTTGTATGAGCATAAACAGAAGGGATTCCATCAATAGGGGAAATCATTGCCTTAGCTCTTCCTCATAATTGTTTACAACCTTATTAATTTAGTTTACAGCTATTTAGTTACTTGCAAGCTAGTTGTTAAAGAACACTCAACTGAGATTTGAATATTTGGGAAGCTGGTTCAGAAGAATTAGTGGGTCTGAAGATAGTGGTTGATAGGTTAACTCTCTGTGGATTCGACCCTGGGCGTAATACTCGGGTTATATTTGCAACGTCCGCAGAGTCCTTTTTATAAGGCATAATTGGGCGTGATCAGTGTCAAACTTTATTAACTAAAGAAAGACCTAAACTTTTAGGTAAAATTTTATTAACTAAAGAAAAACCCCTCCTAAACCTAAAAGGAGAACTCAAAAAACTGAAACTTTTAGGCAGAATTTTATTAACTAAAGAAACCTCCTCCGAAACCTAGAAGAAGAAATTTAGTACTCCTAAATATAAATGGGTTGAATGAAAAATAAAAGTTTATAAATATTAGGAGTATAATTAAATGACTATTCCTATATAGTAAGAAATTAATTAAATGACTATTCCTAAATAGTAGGAGATTAATTAAATGAATATTTCTAAATATTAGAAAAAATAATAAAGTGACTATTTTGTCCAATGTAAACTCAAATTTTAAAGGGTAAAAAAAGCGAACGATATTTTGCCAAGGGACTTTGTAAAATTACATGTAAAATTTGATATTCGAACAAGTATGGCTTGCAGTGAAAACCACTTCAATCTGGTTTTTTTCTTCTCTTGAACTCAAATTGAATATTAAAACTCTCTCCACCTCTACTTCTTTTTTTTGGCAAATAACTTTTGTCAACTAATTCTGATTTTTGTGAAGTTTGTGAATTTTAATTTAAGAAGAAGAAGAATCGAGTATTATTTATTTGGTTATTCCCAATAGATATGTTATATGAAGGTGTGAGACACAAAACAAAATAGATTATAATTTTTGTCAAAAAATAATAATAACACTATAGACGTACGCTTATTTTGTTCTCCAGTGAGAGGCGACATTGTCTTTGAGAGAAAGTTCATATAATCGATAACAAAAATTAAATCACCTCAAAAAAGACATCATATCTTGGCAACAATTGAAAAGGCCTACTATTAAAAAATGCAATAACATCATACAAGATAGATAAATAATACAAGTAAAGCAAGAAGCTAGCTAGATCTCGTATTTTGTTCTTGATTGAAATAGATGCTTGGAGTAATTTTTGAGAGAGGATTCATGTTATGAAAAAAATTAAATTACCTTTTGAAAAACGGATATTTGAACAATAACTAAGGCAGTTCAAACTGAACGTGATCCTTCATTATAGAAGAAAAAAGTGGTCCAACATGTTCTTGTCCATCTTAGATTGGTATGGCCGTATCTGTGACAATTTAACCCTAAATATAAGATAACTCTTGAATGCCGTGAAACTTTAGTCGTAATATAATTAAGTATAGCCTTATAGGACAAGTATATTAAATTTAAAGTCCTTAACATTATGTCTTTTTGTCAAGTAAGGAAGGTTTTAATAACTAATTGATTAAAAAGTCTTAAATATTAGAAATATAATTAAATTACAAATTTGACCAATGTGAAATCTACTT
>NW_017672474.1:166531-183065 GCF_001879085.1 Nicotiana attenuata
CGTAGATTTGATATCTTGAACCGTCGAACTTTAGTGTATACCTAGACAACACAAGTCACACAACCAACCTTAACCGTCTTGGTTCTCATTGTTTGTGTTCTTTTCAGCCATGAACCCGCCTGGTTTCATAAGTGCGATAGAGAACTGGCCTTACAATGTTCTCCTGAGCGGCTAACACTTCACTACATAAGGTGATTCCTAAACGTGTTCATCCCGTAGATAGCACTATTTGATATACCCGTATCAAAATTAGAAATCATTAAAAGCCTTAAATGCGTATCCTTGGTTACTGAACATAGTCCTCATCACGAGGAAATGGACCAAAAGTTTATAGTTGACAATGTTGAACGTGATAAATGACTTTTTTGATCTGCCTTGAACCTAGTCTTTGGGATCTCCAGTCTTCTAGGTAAGTTACCGCCACGTATGACTTGTTCTCGGCCACAGTTCCCATTCCCTTTTGATGACTTCTCAACTACCTCTCTAGTTAGGCCTTTTGTAAGTGATCCGACACATTATCACTGACTGTACATAGTCAAATCGTGATAATCGCGCTAGAGTGTAATTTCTAACGGTTTTATGTCTTCGGCGTATAGGCATAGACTTACGTTATACATAACGCTCCCAGCCCTTCGCAATTATGCGCTTTGACTGTCACATGTAGCATATTTTGGTGCCAAGTTTGGGCCAAAATGGAATCTCTTCAAGAAATTTCGGACCATTCAGCTTCTTCACCGCTGTTATCCAAGCTATGAACTCAAGGGCCTCATTTATTGAGAGCGGGCAAGTACAAGTTTGTTTGATGACTTTCCAACGATACCCGGCCTCCTCCACCATAGTGAATACATATCCGAAGCTTGTGGACTTGGAATCAGTGATCCGAGTATCCAATTGCAGTCACAGTATCCCTCAATGGCCGCAGGATAATTTTTATTGTAGTGCAAGCAAAGTCGGGTATGTCTAAATACCCCAAAACTCGTTTTTCATGTGCCAGTCCAATGAGATTTTGGCCTGGATTGCTCGGTGTGTGTGTGTTTACTTATAGCCAAGCTATTCTGGTCGTGTACAATTCAATGATTGTCACTTAAGCAATACCAAACACACGAGCTAATCAATTGTGGATATGCTCTGGCCTTTTGTTCTTTTGCATAATCGCGAAGATTCACATCAAATCTGGAGTCTTTGCAACGTTAAAGCCCAGAAGTGCTTGAATTTTTCAAGTACTGTTTTAATATAATGAGATTGTTGACAATGCTGACCTTGAGAAAGTTCTTATGATGCTTGAATTCCAGAATTAAATCAGCAAACCAAGTCTTTGCATATCAAACTGCTAGTTAGCATACGCTTAGTTAGGCATTTATATTGCAATATCACTACTCATTATGAGCATATCATCCACATATAAAGCAAACACTGACTATTGATTTTTAATGGACATTTTTAATGTACACCATTTATACACATTCATTTATCTTAATCCCATTTGACAACAGTTGTTTGGTCAATTTAGCAGTGCCAATTGTTTGTGCTGTTTTAATCGTAAAGGGACTTTAACAAGTTCTACGGACCTTCTCATTTCTTTACTGAACCACAAACCCTTCAGGTGTGTCCATGATAAATCTTCCTCCAACTCTCCATTTAAGAAGGCCGTCTTAAATTCCATTTGATGAATTTCAGACCATAAACTGCGCTAACGCTACTAACGTTCCGTTGGATGTAATGCTGTAACGCGAGAGTATGATCAAAATAGCCAACCTGTTCGTTGGTGTCGATGTACGGTTGACCACAGTCTTGCCTTATACTATGATCAATAGATGCCATTCTGGATCTTATAAATAAATCTGGTGTCTGTGTCTGGGCTTAAGAAGCCGGATTGTGTTGAGTGAGAGTTGTGTGTCCCCAACGTGGTTGTGTATATGTTCAGTTTGGTGGTTGGGGGAGAGGAAGGATCAACCAATTCCCAGTATGGTTGGTTAAACGTATGGATTTTTTTCACTATTGACCGCCCTCTTTCCATAACAATGAGTTCCCGAAGAAGACATAGCTTCTTTAAATGTTTGAGGCTCATTTTCAATAGAAAGTCACAAAATCTGGTCCAAGAAGTAAGACGTTCTTTGACGTTTACTACGTCTTTGCGATCTCTTGGTAAGTGTACTTTCTTTTATGTTTCTTCCCTGGGGTCGTTTAGATCCTTCACATCGACTCGAATTCCTTTTATACGGATATATATTTTCAAAAGCTCAGAATTATCTGATTCTATAACCGTGATTATTTATGAACGTCGTTTGCTGATTTATGAACAGAAATCGATATGCTATTACTTATTAGTCGCATATCTTTATGAACACAATCACGGTTTCATGGATCCTATTTTACCCTTTGGGGTTTTAGGAGACTTGCACTTTTGCCAAACACCCCCACCTTTTAAAATGAATTCAATGAGCTTCCTTCCTTTCATCTTTTCTGGAATGGGATTGCTGTTTTGCTATGGGGGTACTCTCGATTTAGTATTCGGCTAGTCGTAAGAATGGTTTCCCCACAAGTTCTGTGGCCAAACCAGGAACTTCATCAATATGCGTTCATCATCTCCTTTAATGAACGATTCTTTCTTTCGTGAATCCCATTTGATTGGGGCGCTGTAATGGGCCTTGTTTGATGAATAATTCCGTTTCTAAACATATTTGTTCAAAAGGAGATTCATATTCACCACCACCTATCCTTCTTATCATTTTGTTTCTTATTAAGTTGCGTTTCAATTCATTGTTGGTATTGCTGAATGCGGTCTATTGCTTCATCTTCTACTAATTAGTAAGTAAAGACTAGCAATATCGAGTAACGATCGTCAATAAAAGTTATGAAATACTTTTTTCCACCGCGATGGTATTGATTATGTTCACAATATCTGTGTTGAATTAAGTTAAAGGGATGTTGAAATTCCTTTCAACGACTATATAAGGTGTTTAACATACTTGGGATTGCCACACATACTTGGACATTTTGATTTGTCCACAGTCAAACTTGGCGGCATACTTCCAAATTAACTCTTTTGTGTTAAGGTTTTATACATTGACATGACCCAACGTATATGCAATAATTCATTTTGACTCAAGTAAGTAAGACGAAGCCGAAATTTTTATTTATTTATTTTTCACAACCATTAACAATTCAGCTTGAAAAAGGCCCTCGTGAGGAACCTTTTACAACATTTCATTCTTACTTATTACAACCTCTATTCGGAAAACAAAAAACATTTAAAAGCCATGGCTTAACAAGAGTCCAGTAGGACTAATTCTTTCACTAAATCTCGGGACATGAAGGACGTTGTTCAAAGTCACACTTTGCCGGAAGTCATTTTTGCAGAATATTCTTCCCACATCCTTCATCTTCGCTTGAAGCATTTCCCTCAGAAATCGTACTCATCGGGATCCAACAGGAGCATAAGAAGCAAAAAGCTTCTTCTAACAGCACAAACATGGCGAGTGGCTCAGAATCAATCCACCACATTCTTTAGGATGCCCACCAAGTTGCATTCGAAAGCATGGCACATCAAATCTTCAAACATCATCACGCTTTTCAACCATGTTTGCTTGACCTTCTTCTTGTCTTTCTTTGGAGCACGACATCCGTAATTTGTGTCAGTTTGGTCACAGTGTAGCAGTTTCCACTGAACCGCTTCTTGCTTGGGTTGATTTCGGTCTGAGCCTTCTTCCTCTTTTTTATTCTCTTCAAACAACTATTTGCCCCATTATTGTTGAGTTTCCACGACCTCTCTTCGCAGCTTTGTTGTTCCTCTTCGATTCTCAACCGAACAATGAGATCTTCAAGGACTTCCTTGCGTTTGATGTTTCAAGTAGTCTTTGAAGTCGTTCCACAAAGGAGGCAACGTCTCAATTTTCATCGCTGCTACTTGAATGCATTCATTTGATAACAAGACCTTCAATGAAATTCTATTTAGTAAATGAATAACCAAGATTACTACTTTCAACGATCAATATTACATTGAAATTATACCTTCGCAAGGAGATCGTGTAAATCACTTGCAATTCCTGGACTTAGGTAAATAAGCAGACTTGCTATCTACCATTTGTAGTCCAAAACTTTGCAGCAACAACTGTTGTTCAACCGGCATCTTCGGTTTTGTATTTCTTTTTCAAGCGCAGTCCACAGTTCCTTTGACGTTCCACGCCACTGTAGACGTATAACAAAGCATCCTCCAGCCGCTTAGAAATATTCTTGCACAAAAAGATCTGAATGCTTCCACGCTCAATCAGCGAGAAAGCGTTTCAGTTTCTGGAGTTTCGTTGGACAAGCCACAGGGAACGATCTTCCTTGATGAAACTTTTGGAGACTTAGAGTTAGTCAAATCAGAAGAAGCATCTTTTATGCTGCCAGCGCGTGAAATCAATCCTGGAAAAATTATTTCCGGGTTCTCCGCCGGTGACCAATGCTGCCGGTTGTTGTTCGACTTGTTGAGGCATTGTAGTCCACCATTGAAACAGCCTTCGGTTCTCATTTTCATTAGTCATTCTGTAAAAATGGAACAAACAGTTAAAATCACGCTTAGATTTTAATAGAGTACAAAAACCACAAAGGTTTTACTCTTCCAGAAACGAGTAAGTACAATACAGAAATCATCAATTAAATCCTTAAGCTGTTAGGTAGACTGTATGGGGTTGTAAAATTAAATTCTGGAATATATAACATGAGTATAAACAGAAGATGAACATAAACAGAAATGACTAAACCAATTCGAGACCGCACTAAATTCACAGTGTTTCCTGTAAGATTTATCCCCTTCCTAGTACCAAGGTTATGGATTATTCTCCTCCGCAGCGATAGAACGAATTACACACTGGTAGTGGTATTCAAACCCCAGTGTTTCAGGCGGAACACAAAAGTTCGGTAGGCAAATCACACTTACTTGTTGCTTTGTTGATGCTAAAAAGAATGCAGAAAAGGAGAAGAAAACTCAAGAAATCGTTATGAATTCTGAGCAGAATAGTGTTGTTATTTATAGCCAAAGTTTAGGCTGAAAATCTGGAAGAGGTTGCAACTCTTCAGAATGGCTGTTATGCAGAAGCCCACAGCAATAAATGCATTACCTAAATGGCCATTTACTTCAATAATAAAGAGGGAAAATAAAGAGGGAAAATTGAGAAGGGTAGTGTACTTTATCTGTTACCAAAACAGAAAAACGAGAATTGGATTTAATATTAATATTTTGTTATTAAAACAATAATTTATAACATTTCTGCTTAATATTTTACGTATAACAAATAATTGGTCCAAAAAATTAGTCAATCAAATCCGATGTCCGAAAGCCGTAGCCGGAGCGAAGCGAAAGCCGAGCGAGCGTACGACGACGACGGCGCGAGGCTTCCTTCTTTCTCAACTCTTTAAGAGCTAGCAGAAGAGCAATTGCTATATACCCATAAAAAAAACCTCTTTCTCTTTCCAATATGGGACAATGCCCAGTTGGCCAAGGGGGGAACTTAAAATTTCACTCAAAAATTTTACTTTTCCTCCATTTCCCATTCACCCTCTTTTACAGTATTTAATATTATTAATTAACACATCAAAACCCAACACTTTATGGAGTCAAAATACATCCCAGGAGGTTTGATAATAGGAGTGAAAAGAATCAAGGGAGAAAGGAAACTTGTACTTTCATTATTTATCAGTAAAATTATATTTCTTTCATAATTTATATTGTGTTGCAATTATATTTTGCTTATAACATATAATTTGTTGCAAACATGCAGCTAATTGCCAAATAATAAAGAGGCAAAAATCAAGAATTCTACTTATACATGGATAGTATAATTTCTTTTTTTTCTCGAATCACTAATCTTAATGTTTTTAGGCGAGTAATTTTCTTTACTTTTTAGGTTATTGATTAATCTAAGGTTTTTGTTGAGTGTTGATTTGTAATAATTTTTTGGCAGAACTTAATGTGCAAAAGTATTTTTACACTGTTAATGCAATAGACGTTCAACTCAAACGAAATAATAAAATAGGAAAATTGCTAAATAATGGAGGTCCGTGCAAAAGTTAGGCGGATCTCTTAAAAGCCATGGGATTGGCTTTTCTCAATATATGATATTCACAATTATTAGAAATAGTGTTCTATCAATACCTATTTGCTTCTGTACAGGCCGATCTGAAGAAATTATTAAAGGAAATTTATACGATCTGACGGTCATTTCGCTTTCTAGAACCCCGTTCCTCCTAAATAAGACTTTTCATTATTGCGTTTTACGTGTTTTATGACATGTGGGGATGGTTAGTTCGGGATTTGGAAGAGTTCGGGGTTGGGAAATCGGAAACACTTGGTTCATTAAGGTTAGCTTGAAAGAGCTAAGTTTGACTCCGACGTCAACATTTTGAGCGTAAACGACCTCGGAATCGGGATTTAACAGTTCCTAATAGGTTTTGTATGGGGATTGATTTCGACTTGGGCGTATAGTTCGGATCGGGTTTTTGAGATGACCCGAGAGCATTTTCGGCGATAATAGTGAAGTTGGCATTTGATGATCTCATAAGTTTGGGTTTAAGATAGATTTTTACATTCTAGGGTTCCGTTTGGGATTGGCAGAGCCTGGGAGCTAGCTCCGTAATAGTGATTGCTGGAGCGTTTGGAGGTGCGTTCTCCGGCAAAGTGGATTCGGAGGTCCGTAAGGGTCTTTTCGGGTCAGTTTGGCGAGTTAGAATTTGAGTTTTTGGGAAGCTCTTGACGAGGGAGTGGCACCTCTTTGCTATCGGGTTTGGATTCTACTGTTCCGGAAGTTTGGAAACAGGTTTATAATGTCATTTTAAGCACATGCAGCAAATTTGGGCATCATCCGAGTTGATTTGACTAGGAATCGACGCGCGGAAGTATTTGAGAAGTTTTTTGAGTTCATGAGGAGAATCCAGCGTTTGTGCGTCCCGGATCATGGTTTTTTGTGTTATTCAGTGTTCCGACTCGCAGCCGAGCAAGTTTGTATATTTTATTTAGGCTTGTGTTGGGTGTTTCGGCTGTGAGAGCCCGAGGGCTTGGTACGTGAGCTTACGAACATTTGCGAAGGAATGCAAAAAACACACACCAGAATTTCTCGGTGTTTCTTGGCAGCAGTTGACGGTCTCGCAATGCGAACCGTCGCATTTGCGAGTACAGCTCCGCAATTGCGAAGAGCTCGAACCTGGGGCATTGTTTCGCCATTTGCCGATGCCTGAGCCGCTATTTGCGACCTCAGCAGCTGAAGACCCTACAGGTCTGCATTTGCGAGGTATTTGTCGCTTTCGAAACCTGGGGTGCGCAAATGCGACGATTTCATAGACATTTGTGGCCCAGCTCAGTTTAATGCCGGGACTTAGCCCATTCTATCGGCATTTCATTCATCTTTTTGGGGCGATTTTGGAGCTTCTTGGAGAGGATTTTGACCTGCACTTTGAAGGCAAGTAGATTTCTACCAACATGAGTTAAATATATAGATTATGGGATGGATAACATGGGAAAAATTAGTAGAAAATCTAAGGGTTTAGATTGTAAACCTAGTTTTTGAAAAATGAGATTTGACCACGGACAACTTGGTTATGGCAGACTTAGTAAAAAGCATTATATTGAAGTTCATTGGGTTAGGTAAACAACTTTCTTCGAAAATCTTTTGGAAGTAGTGGGCACGTGGGGCCGGGGCGAATTTTCAATTTAAATCTTAACATTTAGTGTTGCGTAACCTTCTTAAATAGTTGAAATACGCACTTTTGAGTATGGTAATTGGGGATTTTAAAGTTTTTTATACACTTATTTGAATCGGCTTTTTGGATTGTAACGCCACGATTTGAGGGTTATAAGCACAATCTTGGACCGGAACAGTAGGCCTTGAGACCGAGGTTTAAGTCTTTTTTCTACTCGGAAGAGGAATTAACCCCTAGGCTAAATTCAATAATATGTGACTAATTTTGTGGGGGCTACGTAATGTAACGACGGTGACGAGAGTTCGTACGTGAGCGAGCTAATTATGCTATGTGCCGAGTAGCCTAGGACCCACGTACGCATGCTTACTTGGAAATGTTTGTACCCCTACTTGTTATTTATGTCTTAAGCTATCATATTGGAAGTTGAGTAAAGAATGTAAAGAATAAAATTCATTACTTGAGTCTACGAATGGGACACTTGACCAATAAATGAGGAATAATGTGTTTTACTTGAAATGATTTGCCTGATTTTGAGAGCCAGGCTAGATCGCCTTAGGTAACAGATATATGCATCTATGGTTCGTGCCGTTCGACCCTCACAGTGCACAGTTTAAAATATTATGGTGGATCGGTGTACGACTCGCGCATGATTAGCGCATTTGATAATCTTTTCAAACTATTCATAATTATATTGCTTAAATGCCTTTGAGATATAACTGTTAATGATTGAATATATTTAAACTTGGGACTTAAAATTTGTGAAAGGAGTATTTACTATTTCCTATTATTGGTTTTCAATGTATTCAATAAACTATGCTCACACAAAAAATCTCGAATGTCATCATGTAGCCCTTGTAAGGTGTCAAAGTCGATCCTCGTCATAATTATTTGAAGTTAGAATGGATATCTTATGGGTTACATGTTGTTTATGTTACTCATATACTCACTTCTTGTACTTAATTGTACAATGATCGAGCGGTGTAAAACCATTGTTGCGTTACCAGTCCCGAGTGCGCTATTTGATGCCGCTACGAGACTAACACGGTGAGCTGCCCTTTGAGCCGATTGCAGCAGCCGAAGTCTTCCTTTTGTTATTATTTATCTGTCTATTCTCATTTTAAGACAGTAATTAGTATTCTTTTGTACTATTCTTACTAGAATACATCACCTTGTGACTCCGGGTCTTGACACTACACTAGTAGACTTGTGTTTTTTGGGCTGTATTTCTAATGATTATGTATGTGTCATTTAGCTGGTCTTTGTTTTTGATATATTACGTTAAATCATCCTTTATTCATCTTAAATCTTTCTTTATTTAAGGAAAGTATTTACTTGAGAAGAAGAACTTATACAGGAAATAAAGGATAAGTCACTAGATTGATCGTCACTGGTGGCTTGCACGATTCTATGCTAGAAGACGATGTAGGCAGCATCACGACCTAAACTAAAAAGGGTCGTTATACATGGTATCGGAGCACTAGTTCATTATGTCTCACAAGTTATGGGAAGACCTAGTAGAGTTTTGCGGATCAGTAAGTGAGACGTCCGATTATCTTCGAGAGGCTATGAGGGTGTTAACGAAACTATTCTTTATTCATCTTTTATCAATGCCAATTGATGGTATACTAAGTCCTTTCTTCATTCTCTCATAGATGGTGAAAACACGTACGGCGAGCGTTCCAAACTCGAGAGGAGTTTCTCCCCAATTGTAGAGCGAGGGCAAGGCCGGGGGAGGCACCGGCCCGAGTTAGGGGACGAGGGCATCTAAGAGTCTGGCCCTAGTTGCACCACCAAGGATCCAGTGGAAGGTCCCCATTCATTGTGAGGATCAGGGCGAAGAGTGCCGAAATACACCCAACCTGGTTATTTCATGTAACATCGGGTTCCAGGAGGTCATGGGCCGTAGTTGTGGTTTCCTGAACCTATGACCCAGGCGTTTACTTCCAGCGGCTCGGCCAACATCTCAGGCGGGGGGGGAGCACTGACCCTATGCCCAGGCTCCGGGCATGAATTGATCATATATCAGACCCGATGCACTACCCGTGGCGAAGCCAGCCAGTTGTTTTTTTTTTTTTTTTTTTTTTTTTTTTTTTTTTTTCAGCAGCTGCCCACCTGAGCTTAGCACAGCTGCGGACAGCGAGCCACAGAAGCTTTGGATAGGTTGCACCCATACTGATGCTTCGGCGGTGGCGGCATAGAGGATCCTGGACTTCATTGATCGGTGCAGGGACAGCTGGACATACATGAGGATAACTTGGAGTCCCATGGGGTGGATTTCACTACTTTCTCAGCTGGAGGGCAGGGCCCGTAGCATAGGTGGCAGTCTTATCTTCTGGGCCAGACAGCAGGTTCTCCTCCCATGACTTGGACGAGTTTACACAACTCCTCTTAGGATAGTAGGGTGATCCACCCTCTTTAGAGGGAAGGTTGTTGGTTTCAGTTTGAGCACTCAGCAGGTCATGCTGTTCTGTGGACGATTATGAAGTGAGATTCTCTGAGTGTCTCGGCTATGCACTTATGATACTACCTACTGAGGCGGAGCCGAGGTGCGGAGGTTTTGTTGTGGGGTTGCACTCAGGTATTCAGGCTATATGGCCTAGGAGGTTGAGATGAGTACTTCTTACGCAGCTAGTAGCTGAGATAGCTCGAAGGATTGAGGGCTACCCGTCAGAGGGTAGAGAGAAGATGCGGCGGAGACAGAGGTTCCAATGTTTTCTTGAGAGTCTTAGGGGTGACCAGCTTGGGAGGCAGAGGTCATTTTGGCAAGGGATTGCACCTAGCAGGCCCCATATTAGCACAACTATCGTCCTCGAGTTATCAGCACGACCATTTCAGTGCTAGCAAATGAGTTCTGTACCGCTCACCCATACATTGCAGGGTTCTTCATCAGTGGGTATCGGGTCATTCAGGGTTCTTCCAATGCTTACTTCAGTGCAAGAAGAGAGTTCATACACCTAACCAGCATTTCAGGGATATTCAGTGGGTATTCAGGACATCAGGGGGGCTAGACTTCAGGGGCAGCAGATCGCGCATCGAGGGGTGATTTCGCAGCGTGGAGATCTCAGTCATGTTGCGGAGTTCTGCCCCAGCTTGGGGCAAGGTGTGCGAGGAGGTCCAACAACCGCCATGATTTCAGCAACCAGGCTGTCGGTCGCGCCAGAGGCGAGGGCAGGCGGTAGCGGGCTATCTAGAGGGTGGAGGCCAGGGCAGGAGGAGTAAGCCAGCTGTCGTTCAGTCAGGGCGGAAGCCAGCAATCAGTGCTCCAAGCTGCTGAGAATTTCTTGCTTCCGGCTGAGAGACCAGATTGTAGGTGGCTCAGATTGCCGTGATCACAGATCATTATTTTTGTCTGCGGTAGAGGTTGCTTCGTCTGTTTGATCCATGGTCTACCTATTTCATATCGTGCTCTCTTGTTTGCTCATTTCCTGGAATTTCTCATGCAGTTGTGGGCAGCTCACTATTTTATGTTGTCACCTTAGGGCAATTCCGTCTGTGGATCAATCTATCGGTCCTATGTGGTCACATTCTGTGGTTACGGAGCTAGAGATGATCTTCTAGTTTCTTGATTGACCGACTTTGAGTCATCATGGCATAGGACATCGCTATCCCCATACCGTGCCTTCGTTGATTGGCATGCCAAGACTATACTTTAGCGATGCTGAGTTTGCAGATTGAGTGAAAGGGTTCATCTGTCAGTACATCTAGTCGGGTATCTTTTTATGAAGGCTCGCACAGTGGCGAGAAAGGTTGTTTGGCTATCTAGCTTATGTTGGGATATCACTCGCGGAGATCCGGCGATTTGATTCGGTGCCAGTAACCGGTGAGTTCGCCGATGTGTTTCCGTTCATGACCTTCCAGGCATGGCACCAGATGTTTGATATTGATTCTGTATCTGACTTGGTCCAGGGTACCCAACGTATATCTATCTACGTACCATATGGCTCCAAGGAGTTGAAGGATCAGCTTGAGGAGTGCTAGCAAAGGGTTCGTAGGCCAGTGTTGCCCCTTGGGGACGCACCAGTGCTTTTTCGTGAAGTAAGAAAGATGAGACTATGCGGATGTGCCATTGATTACGCCAGATGAACAAGGTCACCATCAAGTACGCGTTGTGCACGTATTGACGATTTGGTTGACGAGTTTGTAGGGTGCTAGGGTGTTCTCTAAGATTGAACTTGAGATCAGGGTACCAATCATTTGAATCTTCGGGACTTGGATGTTCCGAAGACTGCTTTCCTACTAGATTATGGCCATTGTATGAGTTTTTGGTGATGTCCTTCGGCTTGGACTAATTGCCCTAGACATATTTATGGATTTTGATGAACACGGTTGTTCAGGCCTTATATTGATCTTTGTTCGTCATTGTCTTCATTGATGAATCTTGATATACTCACGTATCATGGAGGCGCACGAGCAGCTATTTGAGAGTGGGCTTCAGACCTTGCGGGGAAAGAATATATGCTAAGGTTCTCCAGTGTGAGTATTTGGTTAGATTCTCTGTGGCGTTCTTGGCGATGTTGTATCACGGCCGAGGGTATTAAAGGTGGCGATCCAAGAAGATTGAGCAGTTCAAAGTTGCCTCGTCCACTTTAGCGACTGAGATCAGGAGTTTCGGGGTTAGCAGGTTATTATTCGTCAGGTTTGTGAAGGCTTTTCCATCATTGCGGCACCTTTAACTAAAGATTACTAGAAGGGTGCTCCGTTCGTTGTCCGATGATTGTGAAGGCCGCGCTCTTCAGAAGTAATTAACTTGAGCACAACCAGTTCATCAGTGTTGCCTTTCTGGTTCGGGGATGTATCAGTTTATCGCGACACTTCAAGCGTTGGTTGGGTGTGTATTTGATGTAGGAGGGGCGAGTTTAATTGCAATGCTTGCGTCAGGGAAGATTCTTGAGAAGAATTAAACCCTGTGCACGATCTAGAGTTAGCCGCGATTGTTCATGCTCTTAAGATATGGAGCTGATAATAGGTGAATTTGACTATTAATCACACAGTAACATAATCACCTCTGTGTAGTTTTAATGATAAAAGCTGCATGACAAAATCCCTATTAGTGTTTATCATGATTTGTAGGTGATTATGTATACAGTAAGGCTAAGGAGCAGTTTGGAGTTAAAACGTGATTGAAAAAGAGGCCAAGCGGGTGATGAAATTTTCGCAAGTGAACATGCAAAACAGGCCGAGATTCAGAGGTACTGGATCCACGCGGTTCTATCCGCGACCGCGACAGAACCGGCGTGGGAAGCGCTTCAGAAGACAGAGAATCCGCGAGGGTGTTTGGCGGCGGTTCTACCCGGGACCGGCGCAGAACGCCGGCAGGCGAGAAAACTTCAGGGACCAAAGTGTTATTACGGGATTCTTCTAGACCTAAACCCTATTTAAAACATAGATCTTCCGCCCAAAGAGAGGCATGTATGTATTTTTAAGAGTTTTACAAGAAAACCATTGTGAGAGAATACTCTAAACATCTTTCTTCTTTTCTTGTGAATTTTTTATGATGAATTCAATCTTAGTTTTCTTTTCCCATAGCCATGAGTAGCTAGTTCCTCTGTCTAGGTTTTGATGGAACCTATTGAGTGATGAACTTCTTGTTTATGTGAATAAAATTTGCTAATTTTAATCTCTATTTGTTTAACTTCGTGTTCGTTTAGTTCAATTGTACAGGATTTCCTCATTAAGTGTGCCTATTTAGTGTGCATACATTGGAAAAGCTGTGCTATTGTAGGGTATTGTTGGAACAACACACACTCTTAGTTATTGAGGAATCTATAATTGCGCGGTTTAAAGGCGGGATTAGGGATAACGAGCTTGGGTGTATTTAAAGTGAATTTGTGCTAATAAAGTAAGCTAGTGTATTCTCGGGAGAGGTCGCAATAGTAAATTATTGTGAGATTCTCGGGAGAGATTTGCGGTAAGATTAGCGTTCATGCATTGACTAGAGGAGGTGTTGGTATATTTGTATGAGCATAAACAGAAGGGATTCCCATCAAATAGGGAAATCATTGGCCTTAGCTCTTCTCATAATTGTTTTACAACCTTATTAATTTTAGTTTACAGCTATTTAGTTACTTGCAAGTAGTTGTTAAAGAACACTCAACTGAGATTTGAATATTTGTGAAGCTGGCATTCAGAAGATTAAGTGGGTCTTGAAAGATAGTGGGTTGATCGTGGCTTACTCTCTGTGGATTCGACCCTGGGCGTAATACTCGGGTTATACTTTGCAACAGTCCGAGAGTCTTTTTATAAGATAGTTTGGCGTTGATCAAATTTTGGCGCCCGTTGCCGAGGGAGTTAAGGGGACATTACAGTTGCCATTGACCGAATACAAAGGATTTATTGTCATCATCTTCTCTCTACCAATTTTTCCATTGAAATTTGGACGGTTGTTTGAATCTGGGTGCGCAGGTGTATGCCTAGAATTCTAGAGGACTGAGAGAACTACATTGAAGGACTCTCGACCCCGGAGAAGAACTTCCGTGCATTGAATCGTGCCACAAAAGACTTCAACATCCCAACAACACACCAACTCGAATTGACACTGGGCGACATACAACGATCCAACGGGCAACGTCAGGATGAAGCATTGGCACCTCCTGGTGCCTGAGGTGCTTATTGACTGGCACAACCCACAGTTGACAATTTTGGCCATGCATTATTGTGGCTGCAATACAAGCTGATCGATTCTAGATCCACAATACATGCTACACTTGTTGGAGACAAGGGCTGTTTTCTGGGATACCAAACAGAACGAATCCTCAGCACACTTAAAAACTTCCTGTCCTATATGCAGACAACCCAAAGGCACGTGACTCGGAAGCCAATGAGGGCTATTATTGTTTTCATTCTCCGGTGATAGGAGCTGCTCAAGTTTGGCTAAACTCGCTTCCGCAATAAACTCTATAGCAACTTGGAGAGTTGGTCAAGCAATTTTACACAAATTCCATCCGCCCAACAAAACTGCCAACATATGTGAGCATCTTGAGCTTCAAAAAGAAACCAATGGAGACACTACACGAAGACATGGGGCAGGTTTAAAGGAATGTTGTTGATGTGTCCCACCATGGTCGTTCAGAACAGATGTGTTGGCGACAACGGTTTTACATGGGACTGTCAGACAGCTTGAAGAATATGTTGATATGCCTCGGCTGGTGGGGATCTTGAGAAGACTGTTGGAGAGAAGGTCAGACATTTTGCTCGAAAGATGGCGCAGAATTCGGGTTTTGGAATCTAGGAATGCAACCTATCACATCCGTGTGCACTCAGTGCCTCTTGATCCTTCTAATACAGATGGCTGAAAATATGCGCTCTCTGACACAAATGAGCATCCATCACCAAAAGGTGAGGAATCAGGGCGAACAACAGGTCATATAGTAGACACTTACCAATGGGGGGCCTTGTGCACCATACTTGCATTAGCCAGCCAATTGGTAATCTTGTACAATCATGATATCTCATCAGGCACCCTGAAGATATGAACTGATGTGCCTAACTTGGGGTCAGAGGCAGGTAATCAGCAACTTGGGGTCAGCAGACCAGCAACAGTACAAGGCCACTATGCCACATATATGCCAGGAAACTGGAGGCTGAGCTTAACCCCAACAACATTGGACCGGTATCCTAGACGCAGGGGCAGCACAATTCAGCAGCAAAGGGTACCACCACCTCAGCAACAGCAGCGGTTGGAAGAAAGGAAGACGGGTTTGCAAGACTTTGAAGCAATGATGCCAGCAGGGTTTATTGGGTCAATGCTAAGATAAATGAAAGGGTGGATGCACATGATGCAAGCTAATCAAAATATTGAGGTACAAGTGGGCCAGATTTCAATGTCACTTAACATCGTCCTCGAGGGACACTACTGCAGATACCCAAATCAATCCAAAGATCAGGGCCTCAAAGGCTGATGGCGTGAAGTCCTTGCGAACGCGTGGGATCTAGATGTTGAGGCAAGAGAGAGCTCGAGAGAAGCATACGGCTGAGACACTCATTCCAGTGCCCATTGAGCTGGATCGAGTCTACTGGGATTTGCAGAGGTAACAGTCGCAGCCCGTCCTGAAGAAAGAATATGCAGCAAGAGACTGGAGACAGTAGCTGAACCATTAGTGAAGCAGTAGCTGAGAAGAGAAATCTCAGTACTTGGAAGAAAAGACTCCTGCACATTTCGCGGGAAGGTTGGCCAAGCATCAAAAGGAGGAGCAGTATTAAAAAGTTCCTGTTACCTGGAGATGACTCAAACAAATCCAAGGTAATATTCCACTGATAGAAGCTCTAAAGGAGATGCCAGGATACGCTAAAATGATGAAGGACTTGATGTCTAGGAAGTTTGACTTTCAAGACTTGTCGACTGTGACACTTACTCAGACATGCAGTGCAGTGGTATCCAGACCTGTTGCTGAAAAGCTATCTGATCCAGGTAGTTTTACAATCCCATGCACTATTGGGAACTATACTTTGCTAAGGCACTCTGTGATTTAGGGGCCAGCATTAATCTCATGCCCTTGGTTATTTATAAGAGGTTAGGCATTGGGAGAGCTAGACCTACCTCTATGTTGTTACAGCTGGCCGACAGAACTGTTAAGCGTCCATTTGGGATCATTGATGATGTGCTTATTCAGGTGGGGAAATTCGTGTTCCCTGCAGATTTTGTAATCTTGGATTGCAAAGTGGATGAAGAAATTCCTATAATTTTGGGACGACCTTTCTTGTCCACGGGGAGAGCCTTGATTGATTGCGAGACTGGGGAGCTTAAGATGAGGCTCAATGATGAAGAAATTATATTCAATGTGCAGAAATCGATGAGGCGACCAAGTGAGTTCGCAAATTGCTCCCTTATTGATGCAGTGGATGTAATTGTAGAGTCTGA
>NW_017672474.1:186110-189373 GCF_001879085.1 Nicotiana attenuata
CCCCCCCTTCTATTTCCCCTCAATTATTTCCGCCCAACCCCCATCCCATTCTTTTTTCTCTCTCTCTTCAACAAAAATTCTCCTTCTTCTTCTTCTTCAAACCTCCATTATCAACCCCCTTCTTCCCCAAACCTCCATTAACACACCTCCCTTCCTTCCCCTCTTCGACTCAAGTAAGTTATTCTTCTCTCTCTCTATTTCTTTCTCTTTTCAGTAGTGTAATTTGTTAGATTATTATTTTTGCTTAAACCCTAGTAGGAGTAGTGTAGTAGTTTGAATTTTTTTTTTGCTTTCTTTTATGTTTGCAATTGTTGTAGTTGTTGTAGTTGATGTTTATGAGGTTGTTTGGTGCCAAATTAATTGGGTCTCCATTATTACATAATTGTGAAATTGTTTTGGTGGTTTGGAGGCCTAAAACTAGATTTTTGTGGTGTAGTATGGATTGGGTCATGTGTTGGCCGAAAATTGTGGCACTATGTTGTATATTTTTGGGGTTTTAAGCCAACCTAGGTTTGGGATGTTGTAGTTGATGGTTGTTGATGTGTAGTTGATTGTTGGTGTGGTGGTAGTTGTTGTATGGTGGTGTTGTATGTCATGTGTAACATTGAAAGGAATAAGTGTGGGGTGTATTATGCCGGAAGTGGTAAGAAAATTATGGGGCTATTGTGGGGATTGTTATGAATGTAGTAAGGGGAAATATTTGGTGTCATTGGGTGGTGAAGTCTGAGTAACCATCTTTATGGCACTAGCTAGAGCATATGTTGATGGTTTGTTTGATTATTTGCAGGTCCAATGGCTCCCAAAAGGCACAAGCGCTCTCGAGGCACATCCCAACGACCTGCGTATGATGAGTCCAGATTCCAATCGGAACTGGCAGAGGACGACTTCAACGCCAAGGCTACCAAAAATTTTATCCATGAAATCCCGATTGATCGGGCAGCCCTCCGAGCCGAAAAAGTGGAGATGTATGAAGAGATACGGAGGCGGGAAATGGAGTTCCTATTTGCTGACCCTGCACCAGTTAACAAGATGCTGGTTCGTGAATTTTATGCCAACTGCCCTTTGAATTTGGGTAGGGAGGTGATTGTTCGGGGTATGGTGGTCGGTGCTAAAATTCAAACAATTCGCCGGGTGTTGCGGCTGCCTCCGTTAACCAGTGACGTCGACTATTACCATGACAGGCCCGGGGTGACATGGGAGGTCATGACGGATGTACTTTGCACAAGGGGGCGGCCCATTTGGATACGTGACCAAATAACCCTCAACTCTAACTCCTTCACTCACCGGGCCAATTGTTGGTTGACTGTTATCTGTAGCAGGTTCCTGCCTTCTAGCAATACCACGGACGTGAACTTCAATAGGGCACTGTTGACTTGGTGCTTTGTGACAGGGAAGGATTTTGATGCGGCACGGGTAATTGGAGATGAAATGGTCTTACGGGGCCCGCTGCTGACAAAGGGATTCTATTTCCCTTCCTTGGTGACCACATTGTGCTTGATGAGAAACACCCCTACTAACCCTGCTGATGGCGATTTACCTCCCAGAGCAGCTTTCAAAGCTTCTAACATCAGAGTGGGCAGGGGCACCCGCACCAAAATTGAGATTGATGATGAGGAGGATGATCCGGTCCCTGTTGCACCGTCCAGGAGGTCTGTTGACAGTGCAGGGCCCTCTCGGCGCCCCCATTCTGGAGCAGACCTATCACGCTCACAGTCCTCCCGGCCTATGCTGCGCTCCTTGGAGGAAGAGGTCGCGGATCTCCTCACCTCGGTGGATGGTCTACACACGCGGATGGACGCCATGTCACAGAGGCAGGCTAGATCTGAGAGCCGGTTTATGGCTTGGTTACGCGCATTGGGGAGGGCCTGCCATGTGGACCCCAACACCGTCTCCGACTCGGATTGAGTCTCAGGGAAGTCTTCTCACCCTTCTGCTCTTTACTTTATTAATATGACATGGGGACATGCCATGATTTTAAGTGTGGGGTGGGAGACTTGCTCTAATTGTGTATTGTAATGTATATAGATGTTGTTGTGTTGTAGCATTCGATGTGTTGTACATATGTGAGTGTGTTATATTAGGAGTAGCTGACTTGGCCCAACGACGGACACTTGTTGACGGGTCTCTTGAGGGTCAAAGTCAGGTATAAAACAAAAAAAAAAAGAAGAAGAAAAACTTGTAGAGGACTCTTCCTGATGACGGACTATGTGGACAGTACTCTTGAGGGAAGTAGTCCATGTAGAATTTTTTTATTTTTATTTACTTCTTTTAGGTAGTGTAGTACCTCCCCCTTGGTTTTTCTTTTGACCACGGTTCTTTTCCAAGGGTTTTTCTTGAACCGGGTTAGGTAGATTTTTCCTTTGTAGTGTTAGGATTAGATGGGTGAAGGTGAGAATGTAACCCCAAAGGTGCACACTTGCAAAGAAAAGAACTTGAGAGGGACGTCTAAGCTTGTTTGTGGACTCATAATATATGCCTTAATTTTGCACATCTTGTCTGGCTTGAACACTCGTATGATTGTGTTGATGAACTGATTCGGAATGAGTTACATGCTAAGTGTGTGTGAGTTGTTACTTGCATCCTATGCTTGCATATGATACCTAGAACTTGCCCTGTGTGTTTGCAAAGTGAAATAGAAGTCGTTTAGTTTTAGAGATGATTGAGGCATTTCTTTGTGCAACCCTTTATACTTGAGAATCCACCTGTGCATATACCATAGTTAACCCCTTTGAGCCTGAAGCTTGTTCTTTGATAACCCTATAATAATCTAAATCGTTTTGTTTGAATAAGCTAATTGTTTGAACCCTTACCTCCTAGAAGCACTTAATCACTAAAGAATATACAAAAGTCAAAGTGTGGGGTGGGAGAGAGCTAGTGAAAAAAAAAGGGAATCAAGAATGAAGGTTCTGGTTGGTGAACTGGCAGTGTACAATAAATCTGAAAAAAAAAGAGAAAAGAAAAGAAAAAGAAGAAGCCAGTTGTACCTAACGAAAAGTGGGGGTCACAAGTGAACGAAAATGTGGAATAAGGATTGGGTTGAACATGAAGGTGAAACAAAAGGAAGTTTGTATTAAAAGTGCTTAGGGAGGTTAGTCACTATATCCAAATATATCCTACCCGTCCCTTAGCCTACATTACAACCTATAAATACCTCTTGATCTTTGACTGAATGGCTCGATTAGTGGAGTAGTACACTAGGGGCAAGCTTATGGTGTTTCTGTGTGGCATGTGAATGCTCTTTGCTGAGAGTGAGTGAATTCTTT
>NW_017672475.1:0-5077 GCF_001879085.1 Nicotiana attenuata
CCTGCTGAATCTTCTTTAGCCAAAAGAACTAGGTCTGCTGTGAAGGGTAAACAAAGAAAATTGTTGAAGAAGATGTAGAGTGGAGTGGTGGTGAAGAAGAGGAGGAATCTGAGAAAGATCAAGATAGGTTTGCCATCTTTGGCAGAAGGAAAATCTTGAAAGGAAGGTTGTTGAAAGACCTGGATGAGCCAGGTATGAGAAGATTGATGGATGCTCTTACTGCACAAGGGTGGAAGGACATGGTCCTTGAGATGGATGGAAGGCTGGCTAGAAATGAGTTGATAGAGTTTATGGCCAATGCCACTGTGAAAAATGGAGTAGTCTCCAGCATGGTGAAGGGTGTAAAAGTAGAGTTTGATGCAATCAAACTGGGTGAGATTCTGGATATACCAAGTGAAGGGTATGATGATTATACAAGGCAAAGGTGGCCATGTCTGGAATCTCTCCCCACTGCTCTCCAAATCACTAGGAATTTTTGTGAAGCTGCAAATGCTGAAGATGTACCTGAAGCCAGATTTGTTCAGAAGAGTGTGATGAGACCTGAGCACAAGGTCTTGTTTGAATTTGTTAACAAATGTCTGCTGCCTAGACAGGAGAGGAGGCATACTGCCAACTATATGGACCTGGTGCTTATGGAATGCCTTGTGAGAGGAAAGCAGATAAATTGGCCTGCTTTTATTGTCAAACTACTGGACAGGGTCATTAATGGCTCCAAGGCACATGCAACTCCATATGGGTTCATACTGACTACTGTGCTGGACAGGCTTAGGGTGCCTTTGAAGAAATGGGAGATGGCATCAAGCAAGGAGCATTTTGGTATTAAGACCTTATTGGCTTGTGACTATCCTGTCAATGCCACTCCAGTTGAACCTGGTTCATCTCTGAAGACACCAGTGAATAGCAAGGTTTGGGCTTTGGTTCAAGAGTGTGGAACTAAGGATGCTGAAATTGCTAGGCTTCAGGCTCGTGTTGCTGATTTGGAAGCTGAAAGAGATGGCCTTCGAGCTGAGCTAGCAAAAGAAAAAGAGAAAAGTGAAGGAATGCTTCAGAATATGCTCAACCTTCCCCAAACCCAGCCCTCTAGTTCCTCCAAGCCTTAGGTCCTCCAGTTCTTATTTTTGAACCTATCTAGAACCCCCAGTGACCTAGATTCGGAACTTTTTCTGTTTTTGTTGCTCATGTTTGGAAGTTTTTCTTTCTCTTTGTGGTCTGTCTGTGGAAACATATCCTAATCAATGACAATTTGCTTTTTCTCTTGTTCTATCAAGATTCTGATCTTAATTGTTAATTTTGTTTGTTGGTTGTTGATTAATTGACCATGTTTTCACTTGCAGTTGCCCCAGTGGCTATGAGTAATTATTAAAATCTAGGATTCACATTATTTGCAACTTTTCGATGATGCCAAAAGGGGGAAGAGATATTGTTCTTTACTTGTTATTCTGAATAATGTGATATTTATAACCTGATTAAAACTGGTCCTTGATGATAAGTTAAAGTGTTGATGATTAAGCTGAGTTCCACAGGTTCTCTGATCAGTAAAAGCACAGAGTTTGTAATCATCAAAAAGGGGGAATTTGTTGGCCCAAGTTCAGGTGAAGTTTTGAAGAATGACAAATGAACTCAGTCATGGACCAGGTCCATCATGTGAGACACAGTGTTTATCAACCTATACATGTGAGATACACGTGAAGGAGATAAGTCTCAAGGATAAAGCAGCAATATCTCCTGAACTGATCGAAAAGGTTGCATATTGGATGAGGAAAGAAAGTATCCTCATGGGAAGAGGACACAATCCAAAAAAAAAGGATAGGGTTGGATTTTGTATTGTTCAAGGACTCAACTTCGATGGAAGATCAGCAATTGAGTCTCAATCAAACTCTGATTACTAACTCATTAAATAACAGTAATTGTTCTCTTTTACAGGTATTGCACAAACGCAGAAATGAAACTAAATTGAGAGCAAAAGAGCGAGGCAATTTTGCAAGAAATTTATGTGAGATTCAAGTGTGCATTCCTGAAGCTACTTGGACAAGATAGAAGAATCAATTCCATTGTGTTTATTCTTATTCTAGTTCAATTGTAGTAGGTGCTTTAAAGTTGTACCTTTCCAGCTTTTGTAGAAGCAATTGTAATAGGTACTTTGAGTATTCAAGTTATAGGCTAACTTGAAGGTGTCGCAACAGTTGAGGCTGTGTGCCACACTGGGATTAGAGTTTAATCCTTAGGTTTACAAGAGTTTTGTAAATGTTGTTTTGGCTCAGTGCTTTTAGTGGAAGTTTGGGAAAATCCTACTGAGTAGTAGGTCGTGGTTTTTCACCTTTTGAGCCAGGTGTTTTCCACGTAAAAATTTCCGTGTTCTTTATTTTATGTACTCTTAATTCCGCAAACAGTAGTAGTAAGTACACCTAGAAGAACCAGGTTCTTCTAGAGCGAAAATTGGGTACCACACAAATCACCCCCCTCTTGTGTGGTATTGACGTTTAGAACACCAATTGGTATCAGAGCAGGTTATCCTTGAAGAGGCTAACACCTTAGGAGAAGATCAACATGAGTGCACCACCTGGGAACTGGGAAGGGCAATCCACTGTTAGGCCTCCACTTTTCAATGGTCAGTACTATTCTTGGTGGAAGAACAGGATGAAAGATCACATCATAGGGGAAGACTATGAATTCTGGGACATAGTCACTGATGGTCCCCTAGCAACCACAAAGAAGAATGCTGAAGTAGTTGATGTGCCAAAGACAAGGGCTGACTGTACTGCTGAAGACCTGAGGAAGTGGGAGGAAAATGCTAAGGCCAAGAAATGGCTTGTGTGTGGACTAGGTCTAGATGAGTACAGTAGGATCCAAAGCTGTACTACTGCTAAGGAGATATGGGAAACCTTGCAAGTGGCCCAAGAAGGAACACCTCAAGTGAAAAGATCAAGAGGAACACTGCTGTATTCTCAATATGAGAATTTTACTATGAAGGAAAGAGAAACTATCCAAGAAATGTATACTAGGTTCACTACACTGACAAATGAACTTAAATCTCTTGGAAGGATTATTCTTGAAGAAGACAAGGTTGAGAAAATTCTGAAAAGGGTTCCGCCAGTCACATGGAAAAGCAAAATCACTGTCATTCAGGAATTCAAGAATATTGCTACTCTCAGACTGGATGAACTGATTGGAAATCTTACTGCTTATGAATGAGAAGGCAAACCATGAAGATGGATACACCCAAGAAGGAGAGAAGCTTAGCTCTCACAATTGCTGAAGGTTCAGATCTGGAAGATGATGAGATAGCTATGATCACTAGAGATTTCAAAAAGTACCTGATGAGAGGAAAGGGTTCTTCAAGAGGTACAACCTTCAACAAGACAAGAGCTCCTGAGAAACAGACAAATGAGGGCTGCTACAAGTGTGGTAAGACTGATCACATGATCAAGAACTGTCCTCAATGGGAAATTGAGTGGAAGAAAGAAAGGGCTGAACGAAGGAACATGTTCAACCAAAAAAGAACAAAGGTTCAACCAAGGCTATGGTTGCTGCTTGGGGAGAAACCTCAGATGAAGACTCAGAAGATGAAGCTGAAGAAGAGTAAGCATTGATGGCCATCGGAGAATCAGATGATGAACAAGAGGTAAGTATTCTTCATCTCAAAGACAAGATTAAATTTTTGTCTAAAGAAAGGTTGGCTGAGCTATTACTAGACTTCATTGATGAGTCTGAGATAATTAATAATGAGAAGGAAGTTCTGTCTAGGGAATGTGTGATCCTAAAAGCAAAATGCAAAAGTCTAGAGTCTAGGGCTAATGAGAGTGATAACACAAATGCTGAGTTGAAGAACCAGGTTCTTGAACTTGATAACAGTGTCCTAGAACTTAGGTCTGTAAACGTAAAATTGAAACTAGGAACTGGAAAGAAGAAAGCTGATCACACATATCTCACTCTAGAGAAAAACCTAGGAAAAATGAAGGATGAATTGTATAAAAAGGATGAACTAATCAAAGTCCTAAAAGAAGATCTAGGAAAAGTGAAACATGAATTAGACAGAACTTGCAAATGGAACAAGACCTCTGATGCACTCTCTTGGTTGCAAGAGCATCACAGTAGCAACAAAAGAGGACTTGGCTATGGGACTCAAGCACCAAAGTGGGACCCTAAAAGCAAGTACCTCACACTTCCTGAAAACAAAATATGCACACACTGTGGCAAGACTGGCCATTACAAAAATGAATGTAATGCAAAAGTAAAGGCCAGTCAAAAGAACAAAGCCTTTGTTCAAGAGAAAAGTAAGATGCCTGGATGGGCAAGAAGGAATTTGATTCATCCTTTTGCCTATAGAAAGGGACCCAAATTAGTTTGGGTTCCTAAGACTAACCCCTGATTTCTTTTGTAGGTCCAAGTGAAAGGATGCAGCCAAATATGGTATATGGATAGTGGTTGCTCAAAACATATGACTGGGAACAAGGACCAGTTCCTTTCACTTGAGAACTTAAAAGGAGGTAATGTCTCCTTTGGTAATGGAAAGAAAGGTGAGATCATTGGGGTTGGAAAGGTAGGAAAGACAGATTCTCATTCCATAGAGAATGTCTACCTGATTGATGGCTTGAAATATAGCCTAATAAGTGTGTCACAATTGTGTGACAGAGGTAACCTTGTGGCTTTTACCTCCACCAATGCTTTGTGATTAACCTTACCACTGACAAGATTGTTTTGCAGGGAAAAATAGTTAACAATATTTACATTGTGGATTTGTCTACTCTCTCAGAAAGTGAACTCACTTGTTTAAGTGTGTTGGTCAATGATCCCCTCATGTGGCACAAAAGACTTGGTCATGCAAGTCTAAATCAGCTTAACAAATTAGTCTCTAAAGACTTGGTGATAGGGTTACCTAATATCAAGTTCAAGGAAGACAAAGTTTGTGAGGCATGTGCAAGGGGGAAGCAGGTAAGATCATCCTTCAAAAGCAAGAAAATGGTAAGTACAACAAAGTCGTTGGAACTGGTCCATATGGATCTATGTGGTCCAATGAGAACCATGAGCAGAGGTGGAAAGAAATATGTAATGGTGCTTGTTGATGATTATTCTAGAT
>NW_017672475.1:7053-40075 GCF_001879085.1 Nicotiana attenuata
CAAGAGGATACTAGAGATAATCTAAAACGGTAACCACTGATATGTGCCTTTGGTATCCTAAAGGTAGTGATTTTAATCTAGTAGGATATGCTGATGTTGATTATGCACGTTTCCTAGTGGATAGAAAGAGCACCTCAGGTATGGCACACTTCTTTGGTTCATGTCTTGTGGCATGGGCTACCAAAAAGCAAAACTCTGTGGCCCTATCTACTGCTGAAGCTGAGTATGTTGTTGCTGCTTCTTGTTGTGCTCAATTACTATGGATCAAACAACAGCTGGTAGATTTTGGAATTGAAGTGGGATGTATTCCAATATTCTGTGATAACACTAGTGCTATAAGTATGACAAAGAACCATGTTCATCATAAGAGGACTAAGAACATAGATGTTAGACACCACTTCTTAAGAGATAAATATGAGAAAGGATTGATTTCAATAGAATTTTGTGCTATTGATAAACAAATAGCTGACATCTTTACTAAAGCACTGAGTAGAGAAAACTTTGAAAGGAACAGGTTGGAATTAGGGATGATTAAGATCACCTAATAGGTCCAATTCAGAATGCACAATAAAAAAAAGAATTTGAAAAACAAAATGAAAAAAAAAATTGGTTAGGAATTCTAAC
The DNA here is from genome assembly GCF_001879085.1 of Nicotiana attenuata. Taxonomy (NCBI): domain Eukaryota; kingdom Viridiplantae; phylum Streptophyta; class Magnoliopsida; order Solanales; family Solanaceae; genus Nicotiana; species Nicotiana attenuata. Next base: position 7,678 of record NW_017672475.1, read on the forward strand.
TATTGTATAAATATCTAGATCAATTCTTACTCAGTTTCATACTTTAATTAGTGTACTCCTGTGACATGTGTATATATGACTCACTAATCTCTTACAAAGTTTTTTCTATTATGACATTTGAGGCATGTTCAAGAGAGTTCTACTTGAAGAACCTCGTTCATCAGTATATGCTTATGAGAAAGTTCAGGTATGTTTTCTATACGTTGCACAATTAGAAAAACTAATTTTTCAATTATGAGCAGAAGTCTTACATTCATCAAATTCCTAGAAATTCTATCTGTTGAGCATTGAACCAGTTTCATTCTCCTAGAACTCTAAAGAAAACGGGATTTTTGCCTAAAATCTAGCGTCGCCTATTAACCACTAAGAGACTGGAATTCTAAAGTGATTAGACTTCTAATTGACTCCTGCAAAAAGCAGCCGTTACTGCAATTACTTCTAATCATCTTTAAATACTCACCACACCCTTCTTCATTATTTCATTACCGTCAAAAATCCTCTCTAGTTCTGATTATCTTTTTCTCTCCAAAATTCCCAAATCTTCTCCAGAAATAATTCACCATGACTAATCCCCAAGATAATCCTGGAACTCCCCACCAGTATCCCCTTCTAATACATCCTCATCTACACCCCCTAGTGAAATCCCAAAACCAAGGTTCCGCCGGCAGAAAATGTTGGCTAGAAAAACTGTAGCTTCTGGTTCTTTGAGAAAAGCTCTAAATGAGAAATTGAGGGCTAGCCAGAAGAAGGAAAGTTCTGCTAAAGAATCTGACTCCAGCTCTGAGTCTGAAGCTTTTATCTCTGCCAGCGAAGGTGAAGAACATGGTTCCTCTGACACTGACAAGAATCAAGAAATTCCTGGTGAGGTAAATACTTGTTTGGTATTTTCTGATGTGGTTGAAAATGTTGATAATAGGTTTGTTTTGGTTGGTTCTGTGAAAGATGTAAAGGGGGCTGAGTCAAGTAGGAAGGGAAGTAAAAAGAAAGAAAAAGTTCTTGCTATCTGTGGAGGTGTGGAGGAGAGTGGCAACAAGTCAGGGGGAAGTGGTTCTGGGGAAGCTGCTGAAGGTCTCGTTCATCTGAGCAAGCAACAAGATGAACCAGGTTCATCTGTTGAGGAAACCCTAGCTGACATTCTGAAAAAGGTTGGAGTCAGCTATGATCCAAAGAAGCGCAAAGCTTCCTCACAAAAGGCTCCAACTGCTTCCAATCCAACAAAGAAAAGTAAAGTGTCATCTCCAAAGCCTACTGTCCCTTCAGTACCAAAGGGAAGAGCTACTAGAGGCAAGGTGAAGCAAAGTGAAGTAGAATTGCAGAAAGTTGTGGAAGAGAGCAGGAAGAAAAAGAGGGAAAAAGGAAAGGCTAAGGTTGTGGAGAGTGTTGAGATTGTAGAAGAAAGAAGAAGAGGAGATGGACCTGGTCCATCAAGAAAGAGGAACAACTGAAGAAGTTCCTACTCCCAAACCAAAAAGATCCAAGACTTCTTCCAAGAAGTCTTCCTCTTCTCCTGTATCTGCTGAAACCTCCTTAGTCAAAAGAACCAGATCTGCAGTGAAAGGGAAACAGGTACAAATTACTGAAGAAGAAGAAGAATGGAGTGGAGAAGAAGAAGACGAGGAGTCTGAGAAAGAACAAGATAGGTTTTCCATCTTTGGCAGGAGAAAAATTTTGAAAGGCAGGTTGTTGAAAGACCTGGATGAACCAGGAATGAGAAGATTGGTGGATACCCTAGCTGCACAAGGGTGGAAGGACATGGTCCTTGAAATGGATGGGAGGCTTGCTAGGAAGGAGCTGATTGAGTTCATGGCCAATGCCACTGTGAAAAATGGGGTAGTCTCCAGCATGGTGAAGGGTGTAAAAGTAGAGTTTGATGCAATCAAACTGGGTGAGATTCTGGACATACCAAATGAAGGGTATGATGACTATACAAGGCAGAGGTGGCCATGTCTGGAATCTCTCCCCACTGCTCTTCAAATTACTAGAAATTTTTGTGATGCTGCAAATGCTGAAGATGTACCTGAAGCCAGATTTGTTCAGAAGAGTAAGATGAGACCTGAGCACAAGGTCTTATTTGAATTTATGAACAAGTGCCTGCTGCCCAGACAGGAGAGGAGGCATACTGCCAACTATATGGACCTGGTTCTTATGGAGTGCCTTGAGAGTGAAAGCAGATAAATTGGCCTGCTTTTATTGTCAAACTACTGGACAGGGTCATTAATGAATCCAAGGCACATGCAACTCCATATGGGCTCATACTCACAACTGTGCTGGACAGGCTAAGGGTGCCTTTGAAGAAATGGGAGATGGCATCAAGCAAGGAGCATTTTGGTGTTAGGACCTTATTGGCTTGTGACTATCCTGTCAACGCCACCCCAGTTGAACCTGGTTCATCTCTGAAGAAACTAGTGAATAGTAAGGTTAGGGCTTTGGTTCAAGAGTATGGAACTAAGGATGCTGAAATTGCTAGGCTTCAGGCTCGTGTTACTGATTTGGAAGCTGAAAGAGATGGCCTTCGAGCTGATCTAGCAAAAGAAAAGGAGAAAAGTGAAGGAATGCTTAAGAATATGCTCAACCTTCTCCAAACCCAGCCCTCTAGTTCCTCCAAGCCTTAGGTCTTCCAGTTCTTGTTTTTGAACCTATCTAGAACCCCCTGTGACCCAGTTTCGGAACTTTTTCTGTTTTTGTTGCTCATGTTTGGAAGTTTTTCTTTCTCTTTGTGGTCTGTTTATGGAAACATATCCTAATCAATGACAATTTGCTTTTTCTCTTTTTCTATGAAGATTCTGATCTTAATAGTTAATTTTGTTTGTTGGTTGTTGATTAATTGAACCATGCTTTCACTTGCAGTTGCCCTAGTGGCTATGAGTAATTATTTAAATCTGGGATTCACAATATTTACAACTTTTCGATGATGCCAAAAGGGGGAAGAGATATTGTGCTTTACTTGTTATTCTGAATAATGTGATATTTATAACCTGATTAAACCTGGTCCTTGATGATAAGTTAAAATTTCTAAGTTAAAGTATTGATGATTAAGCTGAGTTCCACAGGTTCTCTGATCAGTAAAAGCACAGAGTTTGTCATCATCAAAAAGGGGGAATTTGTTGGCACAAGTTCAGGTGAAGTTTTGAAGAATGACAAATGAACTCAGTCATGGACCAGGTCCATCATGTGAGACACAATGTTTATCAACCTATACATGTGAGATACACGTGAAGGAGATAAGTCTCAAGGATAAAGCAGCAATATCTCCTGAACTGATCGAAAAGGTTGCATATTGGATGAGGAAAGAAAGTATCCTCATGGGAAGAGGACACAATCCGGATAAAGGATAGGGTTGGAGTTTGTATTGTTCAAGGACTCAACTTCGATGGAAGATCAGCAATTGAGTCTCAATCAAACTCTGATTACTAACTCATTGAATAACAGTAATTGTTCTCTTTTACAGGTATTGCACAAACGCAGAAGTGAAACTAAATTGAGAGCAAAAGAGCGAGGCAATTTTGCAAGCAATTTATGTGAGATTCAAGTGTGCATTCCTGAAGCTACTTGGACAAGGTAGAAGAACCAATTCCATTGTGTTTATTCTTATTCTAGTTCAATTGTAGTAGGTAGTTTAAAGTTGTACCTTTCCAGCTTTTGTAGAAGCAATTGTAATAGGTACTTTGAGTATTCAAGTTATAGGCTAACTTGAAGGTGTCGCAACAGTTGAGGCTGTGTGCCACACTGGGATTAGAGTTTAATCCTTAGGTTTACAAGAGTTTTATAAATGCTGTTTTGGCTCAGTGATTTTAGTGGAAGTTTGGGAAAATCCTACTGAGTAGTAGGTCGTGGTTTTTTCACCTTTTGATCCAGGTGTTTTCCATGTAAAAATTTCTGTGTTCTTTATTTTATGTACTCTTAATTCCGCAAACAGTAGTAGTAAGTACACCTAGAAGAACCAGATTTTTCTAGAGAGAAAATTGGGTACCACACAAATCACCCCCCTCTTGTGTGGTATTGACGTTTAGAACACCATCCACTGAAGAGATAAGAGGTCTAAAGATCTATTGAATCAGAAAGAAGTTTACGCTAGTGGGCTTGTTCAAACGTTCACCCAAGCTCAAGAAGATCTCCGAGTGTCTTCCGATAGAGTTCAATTTTTGGAGAACGCACTTGCCCCCTTGCAGGCTTCTTATGATGCTGCCTTAACTGAGAAAGAAGAACATAGGAATGAGATTGAGCATTAGGAAAGAGATTACGAAGCTCTTAAGGATAAGGCTGCCGTTGAAGTAAGTTGTGCTTTCTTGAACACACGCCATGATACTTTAATGGAAGCAAGCCGGGAAAGCTTTGACTTAGCTACTGAGATTGCAAAGATCAAAGAGACTATTGAGAAAACCCAGCAAAGTCAAAGTTTTTCTTCACCCGTGACTGAAATTACCGAGGGTGATGAAGTTAATCCTGGTGAGGCTGCTATTCAATCTCCTTCCGCTCAAGTTACTCTTCCTGCTTCTGATGATGCCGTTCTTCACCCTACTGGTTTAGATTCTACCCCTCAGTGAAAGTTTAAGAAAGTTTGAAATGTTTTTTTTATATTGGTGGAACATTTGGAGGTTTACCCCTGGTCCCATTTGGGGGTAATATTTTGGTAAATCTTGCCCCTAGTTCGTTTAGGGTTTTTTTTTGTATAAGACAATCAGGTTGTAACTAAGTTCATACTTAGTTTTAATCAAGTTATAATATTATAAAGTTTTGGTCTAACTTCTATAATACCTTTATTTAGAGTTTCTGTTTTACTCTCTTAGTGGTTTACCCTTGCTTTATATTTATAAATTTGGGCTTTATTTTCCACTCATTTTAATGTTTGGGTTTTTGTTTTACCCTTTGTTACTTTAACATTTGCATTAAAAAATGCTTCAATGTTTCGTGACTTTTTTGAACAAGCACGAATTATAAAAGAGGGCCCTTTTATATTCGACACTTAATGACGAAGACGTCTCAACTTTATAATAGTGTAAACATACGAAAGAAGAAATAGGAACACACATGCTTCTTTGTATAACTTTGAGGAAAGTTTTGTATCACTCGAACTTTCAAATTATAGAACACTTTACATGTATTTAAGTACCATCTGTAACTCTTTCGAAACTGTTTTCATTATGACAGATTTGTAAAAATGAATTTTAAGGGTATATCTTGCAACCCATGATTAAATATTGCCTTTAGTCTAAACATTCGTAAGATTTTGAAATTTACATCCACGAGTGTATTCTTCACAAGTTTTTGAATCAGGCTTCGGGCTTGTGTTTTTGACTGCTCGTAGCTTTGCTCTGAACTTTCGATTTGTTAGGTAGACTTTAAGCTTGACTTGAATTCTATTTTTCCAGTCTTCTTTGCCTTTCTCATATATATAGTCCCCCAAGTGTTTGAGCTTTGAAGTATGAAATCTCGAGCACTTGATTATTCCTTTCATGTGGTCCTTTTCCTGAAAAAGGAAAAACGTATGGGACTCGAAGGCAAATATAATTTGGATGATGACTGCTTAACCCTGTATATTTCCATCAGAAAAGTTGTAACCCTAGACCGGGAATTATGTTACTTCCGCGTGTCTTTCAGGTCTAATATCACCATTTGGTACGGGCTAGCTTTTTGTCTATCATCTAAAATTGTTAGTATAATTTTAACTGTACAAAATAAAAATCCTAATTGAGGGATACCTGACCGTGAGTATTTCCTTTCCTTAGAAATAATACTTCTTCATATGAACAACATTCCAACTCGAGGGTAGAACCTTGCCATCCATGGTTTCCAATTCATATGCACCTTTCCAGTGATACCTCGAACCTTGTAAGGTCCTTCCCAATTTGGACTCAACTTTCCTGCATTTGCTGCTCTTGTTGATTGAAAAACTTTCTTGAGTACGTAGTCCCCAATCTTGAAGTACCTAAGATGAGCTTTCCGATTGTAATATCGCTCAATAATCTGCTTTTGTGCCGCCATTCTTATCAAGGCTGTTTCTCTCATTTCTTCAAGCAAATCAAGATTTATTCGTATCTCCTCCTCATTTGAATCTTCGGTTGCTTGATTATATCTTGTACTTGGTTCACCTATTTCAACTGGAATTAAGGCTTCAGCACCGTACACAAGTGAAAATGGTGTCTCTCCCGTACTTGTTTTTGCTGTTGTTCGATAAGCCCACAAGACTCCAGGTAATACTTCTGGCCACATACCTTTTGATTCCTGTGGCCTTATCTTCAAGTTATTAATAATAACTTTGTTTGTTGATTCAGCTTGTCCATTGGCGACGGGATGATAAGGTGTTGAATTAATCCTTTTAATTTGTCAACTCTGAAAGAATTTTGTGATTTTTGCACCTATGAACTGCGGCCGTTATCACACACGATTTGTTTTGGAACCCCAAACCGACATATGATGTTTCGCCAAATGAAGTCCCTGACTTCTTTTTCACGCACCTGTTTGAAGGCACCTGCTTCTACCCACTTAGTGAAATAATCAATGAGTACTAATAAAAATCGTACCTTTCCTTTAGCTTGTGGTAGTGGACCCATGATATCCATCCCCCACTCTACAAAAGGCCATGGTGCAATAACCGCATGTAATAACTCTGCTGGTCGATGCATGTTGTTACCATATCATTGGCATTTATCATATTTGGCCACGAAGCTCTCTGCCTCTTCTTCCATTTTTGGCCAGTAATACCCCGCTCTAATTAGAGTTTTTACCAAGGATCTTCCTCCTGCGTGATTTCCACAATGTGCTTCATGTACTTCTTTCATCACATACTCTGTTTGAGAAGGTCCGAGACATCTTGCTAAAGGACCACCGAACATTTTTCGCTATAAATTGCCTCGATCCAAACAATAACGGGCAGCTTTTCGTCGAAGTGCCTGAGCCTTTTTCTTATCTTCAGGTAAGATTCCGTACTGCAGAGTTAACGATCTTGTTTCTCCAATCCCAGGTTAGATTATTGAAATTTACCTCGTTTTTGTCTTGATCGAGTGCTGAATGAAACAAATGTATTACAGAAGCATTTTCTTCATTTATTACTTCTGCAGCGGATGCAAGATTAGCCAACGCGTCTGCTTCGACATTATCTTCTCTGGGTATCTGCATGATTTTCCAAGATTGGAATTGTCTGACCAAATCTCGTGCCTTTTCCAAATATTGTTGCATCCTCGTTTCTCTAGCTATATAAATCCCCTGCATTTGATTAACTACAAGCTGCGAGTCGCTTTTGATTATAACCTGCTCTATTTCGAGCTCTCATACCAATTCTAAACCTGCAATCACAGCTTCATATTCTGCTTCATTATTAGTAATAGGATGACACTTTATGGCTTGCCTTATAGTTTCTCCCGATGGTGGGATTAGAACAATGCCTAAACCCGCTCCTTTAACATTCAAGGAGCCATCGATAAACAGGGTCCAACTACTTGGATTAAACCGTTAAATACCTGCAGTTCTTTTTCTGCTTCTATTACCATCTCGGGGCTAAAGTCTGCCAAAAAATCTGCTAAAACTTGGGACTTTATTGCATTTCTAGGTTGATACGTGATGTCATATTCACTTAGTTCTATGACCCACTTGGCTAATCTACCTGATAACTCTTGCTTATGCAGTATATTTCGTAAAGGGTAGGCGGTCACTACAGAGATAGGGAGACATTGAAAATAAGGCCTTAATTTTTTGGAAGCCATTATTAGTGCTAAAGCAAGTTTTTCTAAATGAGGATATCGAGTTTCTGCATCTAATAAGGATTTGCTAACATAATAAATTGGAGATTGTTTACCTTTATCTTCTCGAACTAATACCACACTTACTGCCACTTCTAACACAGCAAGATATATGAGTAGCTTTTCACCGTCTTTTGGTTTAGCCAGCAACGGTGGGTTCGACAAGTATGCCTTTAAATTTTTGAGCGCTTGTTGGCATTCTTCAGTCCACTCAAATTGGCTTTGCTTTTTCAATCTGAAAAGAATTTAAAACTTTTCTCCGAAGATTTAGAAATAAATCTTCCCAATGCTGCTATCCTACCTGTCAATCTCTACACTTTTTTTTGCTCGTGAGTATATCCGGTATTTCTTCAATAGCTTTAATTTGTGCTGGATTTACTTCAATTCTACGGTTAGAAACAAGGAATCCTAAGAACTTACCTGATGACACACCAAATGCACACTTTTCGGGATTTAGCTTCATATTAAACTTGCGGAGAATCTGAAATGTATTTGACAAATGTTGGATGTGATCCCCGCCTGTGTTGACGTGACTAACATGTCATCAATGTAAACTTCCATGGTTTTTCCCAGGTACTCCTCGAACATTCTCATTACTAACCTTTGGTATGTGGCTCCTGCAATCTTTAGACCGAAAGGCATGACTTTATAACAGTAAGTCCCCCATTCTGTAATAAAGGAAGTTTTTTCCTCGTCTAAAGGATCCATTTTTATCTGATTATATCCAGAATAAGCATCTAAAAATCTTAACAATTCATGTCGTGTAGTAGCATCAATTAGTTGATCTATGTGCGGTAAAGGAAAAGAATCTTTAGGGCAGACTTTATTTAAATCAGTATAATCTGCGCAAACCCGCCACTTACCATTGTTTTTAGGTACCACTACAATATTAGCTAACCAATTAGGGTATTTTACCTCTCAGATAGACCCGATTTTTAAAAGCTTTTGTACCTCGTCCTGAATCACCTGGTTTTTGAAGGATCCTTGCTTCCTTTTCTTTTGTTTGACAGGTGGATGTGTTGTATCTTCATTTAGCTTATGGGTCATCACCTCCCGAGGTATACCTGTCAAATCTGAATGCGACCAAGCAAAGCAATCTGCGTTAGCTTTTAAAAATTCAATTAACTTACATTTCAACTCTGGGCTGAGATTGGTTCCGATGTAAACTTTTCTGTCCGGCCAATGTATAAACATCACTACAGCTTCGAGTTCCTCGATTGTTGTTTTCATATTTTCATTTTCCTCTGGCTCTTGAATAGTATCTGGCATTGAGTCTACATCCGTTTGTCCACCTTCAGTTGAGGTTTGAGTTGCCACAGCCTCAACTAAACTCTGTAGTTGCTATTTTTCATCTGCCACGTCAGTTTGTATACTTGAATCTACCACTGAATTGATACTTCTAGAAGCTTGTTGATCACCACGGATTTGCCTAATTCCCCATTGAGAAGGGAGCTTAATAACATGATGTAAGGTAGATGGAACGACATCCATCTCATGAATCCAAGGTCTGCCAAGAATCATATTGTATGCCATGTCCGTATCAATTACTTGAAATTTCGTATCTTTGACTACTCCTTCTGCAAATGTGGTGAGTATTATTTCCCCTTTTATGACAACGCTTGAATTGTCAAATCCAGATAAGGTACGTGCTTTGGGTACCAATTTATCCATCACCTTGCATCTCGTTTACCACTCTTAAAAGAATGATATTGAGAGAGCTACCTGGATCAACCAAAACTTGTTTCACATTAATATCATGTACAAGTAAAGATATTACCAGTGCATCATTATGTGGGGTCAACACGCCATCCGCATCTGCATCATCAAATATTATACTGTCTTCTTTCAAAACTTGGCGAACTCGCTTTCCGTGGGTGACTGTGATTTTTTATACCTTTTTTGCAGCCGTATAAGTCACACCATTGACCTCCTCTCCTCCGCTTATGACATTTACCATTCTCTTTGGTGACGGAGGTTTTGGGGGCTACTGTCTATTCTTCATATATGCTTGCTTACCCTTCTCACTGAACAATTCAGTTAAGTAGCCTTGTTTCAATAAGTGCTCTACTTCACTTTGTAGCAATCTGCAATCCGTTGTTTTATGACCGTGATCATTGTAGAACTCGCACCAGAAATCAGGGTTTCTTCTGTTGGGGTTCAATCTCATTTATTTCGGCCACCGTATCTTATCTCCCATGCTTCGTAAAACAGGTACCAACTCAGATGTGCTAACATTGAAACTGTAACCGCCAATCTTTGCTTTTGAACTTCTATCACTATCCCGCGCATCTCGTGTGTCTCGCTCCTTCCCAAACTTGGATGATCAACCCAAATCTCTGTCCCTAGATCTTGAATCGTACCTCGGGTTCTCCTATTTTGAACGTGAATCCCTTCCTGCTGGTCCCATGTATGGTTCGTACCGGTTCTTACCGGACCTTTTTTCAGTTTCTGATCGCCTCGAACTTACTCTTTCATCTCCCCGTGACTGAGTGATAGTATCTTCTTCTATCCGCAGCTTCGCGCTACACCTGTTATAAACATTATTAAAAGTTGTTGCAGGGAATTCTCGTAAGCTTTATCTAAGTCTTCTCGTGGCTTCTGAGCTCTTCTCATTTAAATTACTTGCAAATGACATAGCCGCCCAATTGTCTGGTACGCGTGGTAGCATCATTCTTTTATGTTGGAATTTATCTACGAATTCCCTGAGTAACTCCGTATCTCCTTGTTTTATTTTGAAGATGTCTTCCATCCTCTTCTCAACTTTCTGAGCTCCCGAGTGTGCTTTTATAAATGAATCTGCAAGCTCAGCAAAAGAATCAATAGAGTTTTCAGGTAAAAGAGAATACCATATTAGTGCTCCCTTTGTGAGTGTTTCACCGAATTTTTTGACCAGCACTGATTTAATCTCTTTCTTAGTCAAATCATTGCCTTTCACGCCTGTTGTAAACGCGGTTGCATGATCTCGTCGATCGGTAGTCCCATCATACTTCGGGATATCAGGCATCTTGAACTTTTTTGGAATAGGCAAAGAAGCGGCAATTGGTTTCCAAGGTTGTTGAGAATATTTCTCCAGTCCACTCATTTGATTATAGGTGGAACACCAGGTATCTGCTCTATGCGATCGTTCTGCTCTTTGAGTTGTTTCTGCAAAGTTAGTACTAAACTTTGTAAATCAGAACTAATTGGAATACCTGACCTTCCATCACGAGATTCGCTGGGAGTTCCTCCACTGCCTGAATTGGCGAGTCCCAAGCGTGGATTTTCTATGGTGGCGGTGTTATTCGGAGGAGGAGTCGGTGGTACAGTTGGAAACCACTAACAAAAGCCTGAAGAGCATTGTTGACCTGTTTTGCGATCAATTGCTTGAATACTGCATCAATAGCTTGATTATCCTCATGTTGGTCATTCACATGTGATTCAGATCTGTCAGGTGTCCCTTCTCGGGATTGTCGAGGGGAATTATCGATTTTGCTGGTTCAACTGGTGTTGCTGATTTTGTTGGTTGTCGTCGTTAGCATTCGACATGATTTTTTGATAGGAAAAAGGATTTGGAAAGTAAATGTATTATCAGATTCCCGGTAACGGAACCAATTTGTTTAACCAAAAAATAGATATTTCGGTCAAAGCCTATTTTAAAAGTACTCGGGCTACTGATAATCAAGGAAATTGATATTCTTGCAGTAAGAAAGAAATTTAGAACAACAAAGTAATCAATAGAAAGCAAAAGTAAATAATTGTATTTCAATAATAATCAGAACGTGTCCATACAAATGTCCTTCCTTTTCCTTACATAGTCATGGAGTTATGGACGTCCTGAATTTACTTGTAAAATTTGAAATTCCATGATAGTGATTATTTTTCAATTAAAATTCATAAGCGGTTGAAAAGTGGCTATTTATTAAATTTTACTTGACCAGACGCCCAGAGATCATGGGCCGAATTCACAACCAGAACGATATGGGAGAAATTCAAAAATAGCCAGATTTACCACTGGTCGTTGAAAAATAGCCAAGTTTCAAAAGTCATCGAAATTTAGCCACTTTAAATCTGAGCGAAAACACTGTTCAAAATCCGGAAAAATACGCCCGCAAATTTTACGGGAGTTCCAGCGTAAGTATGCTTGAACTCCAGTAAATTTTACGGGAGTTCCAGGATAACTATGCTGGAACTCCCGCAAATTTTACGGGAGTTCCCAAATATAATTGTCCAGTATAATATACTGGAGTTTGGAGCACTGGTGCTCCAGTCTCCCGCAAATTTTACAGGAGTTAGCAAAGTATACCGGTCCAGCATAATATGCTGGAGTTCGTACACAAATGCACCAGAACTCCCGTATATTATACTGGACTGGTCCCTGTTGCAGCAAAATAAAGGCTATTTTTCATTGACTTGATAAACGCTGGCTATTTTTCATTGACCAGTGTGAAAACTGGCTATACCATGATATTTTAACGAACGATATGCCTATTTTCAGACGTCTGCATATTTGAGACTTAACCAAAAGGGGTAGACCAGTATTTTCTAGTGAAAATAGCAGGGGCTAGCCAGTTTTCGGACTGGTAATTGAAAATTAGCTACCCTTCGTAAATTCATTGAAAAATAGCTATTATTTTACTGCAACGCGCAAAAGTTCAACATAATATACTGAAAATTGGTGCACATGTGTATGAACTTCCAACATATTATGCTGGAACTCCAGCATAATATACTGGAGATTGGAGTACATGTGTATAAACTTCCAGTATATTATGTTGGAACTCCAGTATATTATACTAGAACTCCAGTATCACATGTAAAAAATTTGAACTCCAGTATATTATGCTGGAATATTTTTCGTATTTTGAACAGTGTATTCGTTCAAATTTATCTTTACATGAAAAGTGACTAAATTTTGATTACTTTTGAAACTATAGCTATTTTTGAATGACCACTTGTAAATCTGACTATTTTCGAATTTCACCCTATTTTTTATGATCTAAACTTGGAGCTGACAAGAACCAAAAAAGGCCTTTGAAGTAATCTAACTCTTCAAAAGTTTAACCTATAGGTCCACTATCAAAAGAATTTGCCTTTTGATTTATATTTATATGACCAGTGTTGGAATTATTCATAATGCAAAATCAAATATTTCTTTTTGAAATTCCATTTACAATCAATAGCCATGAGTTTTTTATTTTTCAAATATTCTATCTATTTTTAAGTGGCCTCTTGCATGAAGCCTTAAAGCCAAGTGTTGAATGGCTTTGACAAATGGCTATGCAAATCTACCATATGTCTTCATGCATGAAAGACAAGATACACTTGTCAATATTGGAGCCAAATGTCTTCATGCATGGAAGGCAAGATACACTTGTCAATATTGGAGCCAAGTGGACTAACATAATGGGACAAGTGTCAAAAGTCTCTCGACACTTGTCATACATGAAACCTCCTTAATTTCCTATAAATAGGTTATGAATTAGCCATCATAATCACTCAATTCTTAACCAAGAATACATCTAGCTAATCATTCCTTTCTTCCTAGTCTTCTTTGTGAATTATCCGACACATAAAATACCTTCATCTTCTCTTCTTCCTGGGCAACTGTTTTGTGCAAATTCTAAACTTCCAGCCACGAGTGCACGTGTTTGGAGGTGCTGTGGAACCTTGGGGAGCGACCGGCCTTAACGATTTGCACCCAGTCGGGCCGAAATCGCTTTCAAGGCAGTGGCTTGCCACGACACAGTATTTTTGATAAGTTGTAGTCTTCTTTCCTTGTTGTTCTTAGTCAATATTATCTACTGATTTTCCTTACACAGTAATCATATTGATTTGGATTAAAGCAGCAGTTACCTCTTCCATTATCTTACCAATTAACAGTTACTTTTGTTCTTCTTCTTTTTATTTTATTTTAAATATGACAATATGCAGTTGCTTGTTTTTGGTGAAAAAATAAAATAAAGCAGAAGGCTATTTTACTAAATTAATTCTTACAGCACATGATCCCCAGATCCCATTTATGGGATTACACTGGCCACTGGATTTATTGTTGTTGTTGTTGTTGTTGTTATTATTATTATTATTGTTGTAATTCTTACGGCACAGACAAGACCAATAATTTCAAATTAAGCCTAATCCAAACATATCATTTTCTAGAAAACAAGATTGAATAAAACTCAACTCGTTTCTTTTCCACATAATTGGCACCAAAAATAACCAAAAAGGGAAAACCCGGGGCTAGGGGTCACGGGTTGGTAGTAAAGTAGCAGTCATAATCCTAATTATAAAGTGATTATGCATTATTAGTTATGTGGTTGAAATCTTCAGCTTGACGTGACCAGGAAAATTATTTAATGATTATCATATTCTTGAACTATAATTAATATTAATTACTTAGGATATATGAGTTGTGGTTGATGATTGGCTAGATGATTTTAAAGGGTTCCAAATTGGCCTCAAATTTTGAGATAGACGAGAATACATATTAACCAATCAAGACCCAAAAGGAGGGAAGGAATAATTCTTAGTTCAATTTCAGATAAGTGAATAAGAACGATGTCAAGATACCTTCAACAGAAAGCATGATGGGAAAAAAGCAAAAAGGGAAAAATAGAACAGCAATTATCAGTTCATACTCTCCTAATAAAACTTTCTGCTTTTTAGACTTTAAATAGAATCATGAACAAAAGTTTTTGCATTGTAAGTCATGTATATAAAGTTATTAAATAAGAGTATAAGTGCTATGCTTTAATGTTGATAAAATATTTACATAATCAAATTATTAATATAAGTCAATAACAGATAAATTTTTGTGACAAATATTGATTGACAACTTGATGAAAATGGTAACTAACATACTATTATAGGTTAAGCTGCACTAGTCGTGTAACTTATTTTAAAATTGCCAGTGTACATTGGCAGCGCTTCTAACAAAACCAGATCGAATTTGTCGGAACACAATATTTTTGACGCAGTGTATGAGTTATTAGTTTAAACCCTTTAAAAATTATCATATTCAAAGTGGGGCCTAAAGCACCTAACAAAACCAGATCGAATTATTGAAATTCAATTTATTTCTTTATCAAACTACCATTTTGGGTAAATAAAGCATAATTCAGAAGTAACATAAACTCATAAGCTAAAACCTTTTTTTGAGTTTAGTGGTTGAGGTGAATAAAAATAGTAGGTCTAAATTCTAAAAAAAAATATAATTAATTAAAACAGCTAGCTTTGATACTACTCCTTTGCTTCATATTAAAGATATTCTTGCTTAAACGAAAATCTTATCATTTCTCTTCTTTCTCTTCTCGCCAGCTTCCCATGCAATACGTATATATATTATTATCTCAATTACCCATTTTTCCTCATCCTCCATTTGTGATATTTTTCCAAGGAGAAAATATGAATAACTTCTCTAGACTTATTTTCTTGGTCACGGCTTTTATTTATTTATTTCATATTTCATTAGCTTCCATAGTTTCAACAGGAGATTTCAATAAGGATTTTCCCGTGATCACTTGGTCCCCTAGCCATGTAAATACTTCTGCAGATGGCCATACAAGAAGCTTGATATTTGATAAGGAATCTGGTAATTAAAATGCATAATCTTTGCATTTCTAACTTCTCTTTTTGTGGTTAAGAACATAATGTTTTGATAATATTTTTTTTTATATTTCATTTCATTATCTTCAGGTTCAGGGATTGCTTCAAATGATACTTACTTGTTTGGTCAATTCGACATGAAAATTAAGTTGATACCAGGAAATTCCGCAGGCACCGTCGTGGCATTTTATGTATGTATTCAGAAACTAAAATTCTCGTTCTTCATAAATTTTAAACTTTTTTATTAACTTTATTTCCTCTAAAATGTTGATTAATTTGGAACTATATGTAGTTAACTTCGTATCAACCAAATCGTGACGAGGTAGATTTTGAGTTTCTGGGAAATGTTCCTGGGAAGCCTTATACTCTTCAAACGAATGTATATGTCGATGGGTTGGACGACAGAGAACAGAGAATCAATTTGTGGTTTGATCCAACACAAGACTTCCACACTTATTCTATTCTGTGGAATCTTCATCAAATTGTGTAAGCCTTTAATTTTCTTATTACAGTTTTGCATCAAGGTAAATCTAGGATTTAAATTTCTATCAATTCAACCTTAGGTTCTCATTACCGAGCCCAATTCACTTTCTAAATTATGAGTTCAGAAGTTACTATTTATTGAAATTTTAGTAATTTTTGATATATATATATATATATATATATATATATATATATATACACGCACGCTCTGTATCGAAGATATATATAGAAGTTTAATCCATTCATTATAAACTCCATCCATGATCCATCTCTCAGGCATATTTTAACCATTTCAAAGCAAAAAAAAAAAAAAAAAAACTCACACACAAACACACATAAACAATACTTCAGCCCCAAACTAGTTGAAGTTGACTATATAATTAAGGGATCTTTACACAAATAGTCGGCTTGACTGATTACTTTTTATAGCTAGTATACATATATTATACACTAAAAATAACGATTATACACATATTACACATGAATTATACATATATTATACGTTCACTGACTATTTTTAGCTTAAAGGGTTGAATGGACGGCTACTTAAGTTAATCTGTGTGTACATTTCGCTCTATTTCGGATCCATTTCATTCTAATATTAAGGTGAACAAACTCTATGATTTTTGGGCAGGTTTATGGTTGACCGGGTACCTATTAGAACATACAGAAACCATGCAGATAAAGGAGCTAAATATCCTCGTTGGCAACCAATGGGACTCCAAATTAGCATATGGAATGGAGAAACATGGGCAACAGACGGTGGAAAAACAAAAATTGATTGGTCAAAAGCACCATTTGTAGCCTCTTTAGGAAATTACACAATTGATGCTTGTGTTTGGCAAGGAAATGCAAGATTTTGCAGAGGAGAAAGTGAAACTAATTGGTGGAATAAGGAGAAATTCAGCACTTTGACATGGACTCAAAGAAGGTTGTTCAAATGGGTTAGAAAATATCATTTGACATATGATTATTGCATGGATAATCAACGGTTTCAAAATAATCTTCCCATAGAGTGCTCTCTCCCAAAGTATTAATCAGTAACGTCGATTAAAGGTGTCAAATGAATGAATTGGACTAAATTCGAAAGAGTAATATTTTCATGGACTAAATTTAATGCCTCTCGCAACAATGTATGATTGAAAAGAAAAGAATCTTTTCTTTGCACTTTACGTACCCATTTGTTTGTTGAAAGTCCTTTTATGAAAGAATCTTTATCCTTGGAAGTAATTAAAGTGACTATTTTTACTTTTGATATACAAGGTATTAATTAATCTTTATTCCTCTTGCTTTACATTTTGTATTCTAGTTTTATTTATAGGGTGGCTGGATATTGGGTCGGTGATAGTACACCTTTTCCTAGTTCGTGTAATGTTCAATATAATGTTTTTTTCTTCTTCTTAATATCAAGAATGTTTTTTGCTGGCTTCTAATGTGAGAAACATTTTTTTAATGAGTTGACATAGTGGAATTAATTCAACGGACAGTTCGCTGAATTTTTTTGACTAGTCATGCTTTACAGAAAAAAAATAATCATAGAGATAGTGTTGATTCATTTCTTTTCTTTTTAACCCAAAAATGGGTAAAAATTAACACCAAAGTGTCAAAACAGCTTAAGTATTATTTATACATTATTCTGAAACTTTAAATTTCTAGGACCACTGAATATATTAGCTTAAAATAGTTAAATCTCTACCTCATTAAAGAGGTGATTGTGATATTGTTTTTTAATCTTAAAAGGTTAAGAGGATTACTTACTGCAGTTTTTCCTAGAGAAAAGTTTTAATTTCTCAACAAATAATGTTTCAAACAGCTGTCAATGCTGTAAAAGGGCTTAACCATCTCACATATCCATGGAGACGAGTCTTCTAGTTTCTATTCACGGTGTACAAATTATTTATATAATTTTGTCACTTATACAGTAATTACCAGTAAATCTCTATAATTATTAATTGATAACCTGACAAAATAATAACTAACATGTTATTGCAAGTTAAATTGTATACGGACGAAATCGGAGAGCTCGATTTCGAGAACTTGACGGTACCACGGGCTCGAGCTCGGGCGACACGAAGTAAAAATTAGACCTGACTGGAAAATGCATACCTTGAGGGAGAAAATCGGAGACCCGTCATGATCTACCTCGAGGGTAGTACAATTTCGATGACACCCAAGAAAGAGGGGGAATTTTTCAAGGACACGTGGATCATGGTATAAATTATGGGATAAGATTTGTACGAAATAGTACGAGTCCGTACTAGGTCGTTATACAGCTGTACCAATAGAATTCTTTACCATAATTGGGAATGTACCATATTACGGTTTTTCCCTCCTATATAAAGGGGACCCCAATCATTTGTAAACATGATCTCATTCACTGCAATAGAATATTCTACTCTGCTTTTCTCGTTTACCGTGCTCCACAATTATTCTTCCGCTTTATTGTTTTTACTTTATTGTTCATACTTTGTTAGCTCTCAACTCACCTCGAGGCTCCCGAGATAACCGAGCTCGAGGCTCCCGTTGCTCTAACCAATCTTGAAATTTCCGTGGACAACTGGCATACCTTGAATCTAGCCTGCAATCCGTTTGCACTTCTCTTATCAAATTTCTAACGCTGGTTTGGCTTATCAATTCCTCTTACTTAAACCTAATATTACTTGTATATTCACTAGTATTGGAATAAATTACATATCTTTAAAACCACAAATCACCTTTAATTGTTAATCACATTTTTCGAGGTAAACAGTTTGGCGCCCACCGTGGGGCTAAAGATAATAGTGATTATTTTAGTGCTAGTTTTCTGATAATACACGTTATTCTTCATACTTTTTCTTGTCAAAGATTCTTTGATTTCAGGCTAAGATATGTCTGGCTCAGCAAACGCACCCGTGCATGGAAACGACGGTCTCGGATCTCATGAAGAAAATAATGCCACAGCTGCAGGGACCGGTGTGCAACCGCTAAACCCTGGGGTAGCACCAGCGCCAAACCCCATTGATGTTGGTTCACATTGCCGTGAACGTCGATTTGGATACTGATGTCGAAGGAAGTGTACGCGGAGGGGATCAACTTGACGCTCAAAGGACACAGGCTCAAGGAGAAAGAGAAGTAAGTCTACAAGTGATTTTTGAGATGTTGCAAGCATAACAAGTTGCTATCGCCCAGTTACAGAGCCAGCAAAAGACTCCGAGCGTGGCTGGGCCAAAAACCGCTCATCGTGTTGAGCCAACCCCGGAGAGATAAGCAACAACGGCTCGGGAACTGACCCCATCGTCATGAGAATGCTCGAGGAACTCACGAAGAGGATCGAGTCAGGAGAAAAAAGGATTGAGGACAACGACAAAAAGGTCGAAACGTACAATTCGAGGGTCGACAATACCGGGAGCACCTCCGATTTTGAAAGGACTGGACTCGAAGAAGTTCGTGCAAAAACCATTACCCCAGAGTGCGGCTCCGAAGCCCATCCCGAAGAAGTTTCGGATGCCAGACATCCCAAAATACAACGGGACCACTGATCCCAACGAGCACATCACCATATATACTTGTGGCATAAAAGGAAATGATTTGGAAGACGATGAGATTGAGTCCGTTTTGCTAAAAAAGTTTGGGAAACTCTGTCTAAAGGTGCCATGATTTGGTACCATAACTTACCCCCGAACTCTATTGATTCGTTTGCCATGTTGGCAGACTCATTCGTAAAGGCACATGCCGGTGCCATAAAAGTCGCAAAAAGGAAGTCCGATGTATTCAAAATAAAGCAAAGGGAGAATGAGTTGCTGTGGGAATTTGTCTCCCGCTTCCTGTCAGAACGAATGGAGTTACCGCCGGTCTCCGATGATTGTGCCGTACAAGCCTTCACTCAGGGGCTAAATGAACGAAGTTCGATAGCTTCGAAGCAGCTGAAGCAGAACTTAATCGAGTATCCCACCGAGACTTGGGCGGATATGCATAACAGGTACCAATCAAAAATTAGGGTCGAGGTTGACCAGTTGGGAGCCCCCTCGGGCTCAGTTTATCCAAGCAGGTTATTAGCAAAGGAGTCAGGAAATGCAGACAGGGGGTCAAGATCGAATAAGGAAAGATATCAGCCATACGTCGAAGATCGAAGGAGCATTTCAAGGCGTAACATACATCGGAATGATCAAAGAGCAAATTGAGGTCAAAGTTCCCGGGGACTCATGAGCAAAACCGGGTTCGATAGGCACTTAGGACCGGCGGAGGCACCCCGATTATTGGAGTACAACTTCAGCATCGACGCCTCGGGTATCGTCTCAGCCATCGGCAAAATTAGAGATACTAGATGGCCCAAGCCTATACAGACCGATCCTTCTCAGAGGAACCCCAACTTGATGTGCAAGTATCATAGTACTCATGGGCATAGGACCGAGGATTGCAGGCAGCTTAGAGAGGAGGTAACCCGATTGTTGAACGAAGGGCATCTTCGTGAATTTCTCAACGATCGGTCCAAAAACCATTTCTGAGAAAGAGATGCAAACAGGAAGAATGAACTTGAAGAACCTCAACATGTCATTCACATGATCATCGGTGGAGTCGACGTCCCATAGGGACCCATATTCAAACGTACCAAAGTATCCATCACAAATGAGAAGCGGACTCGGGACTACATGCCCGAGGACACCCTCACGTTCAGCGAAGAAGTCGTCGGGGACTTATCTCAGCCTCACAACGATGCACTGGTAATTTC
This sequence comes from Nicotiana attenuata, assembly GCF_001879085.1. Lineage (NCBI taxonomy): Eukaryota > Viridiplantae > Streptophyta > Magnoliopsida > Solanales > Solanaceae > Nicotiana > Nicotiana attenuata. The sequence goes on from NW_017672475.1 coordinate 28,186, forward strand.
TATCCTTTTAAATAAAGTTCAAGTTGAATGTGTTCTCATGGATCCAGGTAGTTCGGCAAATATAATCAGGTCAAGGGTCGTGGAGCAGCTTGGGTTGCTCGGTCAAATCATACCAACATCTCGAGTCTTGAATGGCTTCAACATGGAAAGTGAAACAACGAAGGGAGAAATCATCCTCCAAGTCAACGTGGCCGGAACCATACAAGATACCAAATTTCATGTCATTGAAGGTGACATGAGGTGTAATGCTTTGCTTGGAAGGCCGTGGATCCATAGCATGAGGGCGATGCCATCGACCCTTCATCAAATGATGAAGTTCCCAACAAAGGATTGCGTGAAAATAGTATATAAAGAGCAGCATGCAACTAAGGAGATGTTTGCAGTACACGACTTGGCACCGATATCAACACCATCCACATCGAAAAAGTCAAAGGACAAACAGGTGGCCAAATAACAATCACAGCCCGTGCCCTCAGTTGAGCCCGAGGGACAGGTGATCAATGAACAGGTGGTCGAGGACGAAGAAGAAGATTTCCTCACCCCCTGAGCCTTCGCTGCCCTTGAGGAATCGGATGCGACGAAGTCCATGGTCGAAGAACTCGGGCAGGCCGTATTGATCGAGCATCTTCTAGAACGAAAGGTATACCTGGGGATGGGGTTAACCCCCGAACTCAGGAAAAAACTTATTCAATTTCTTATCAATAACATCGATTGCTTCGCCTGGTCCCACTTAGATATGACAGGGATCACACCAGAGATAACTATCCATTGACTAAGTGTCGATCCCAGATTTAAACTGGTGAAGCAAAAGAGGAGACCTCAGTCCGAGGTAAAGCATGCATTCATCAAAGAAGAGGTAACCAAACTTCTAAAGATAGGATCCATTAGGGAAGTAAAATATCCTGAATGGCTAGCTAACGTAGTGGTAGTCCCTAAGAGGGGAATAAACTTAGAATGTGTGTAGAGTACAAAGATTTGAACAAAGCATGCCCTAAAGATTCTTTGCCATTGCCCAACATAGATCGTTCGATCGATGCTACGGCCAGCCACGAGATCCTTACTTTTTTCGATGCCTACTCCGGGTACAACCAAATTCAAATGAACCCGGAGGACCAGGAAAAGACTTCGTTCATCACGAAGTATGGTACATATTGTTATAATGTAATGCCCTTCGGACTAAAAAATGCAGGAGCCACATATCAACGCCTAGTTAATAAGATTTTCGAACATCAAATAGGCAAATCCATGGAAGTTTATATTTATGACATGCTAGTTAAGTCCCGGCGCGCAGAGGACCATTTGACCCATTTGCAGGTGACATTCGATATCCTAAGAAAGTACAATATGAAGCTCAACCCCGAGAAATGCGCTTTTGGAGTCGGCTCGGGCAAGTTCTTGGTTTTCATGGTGTCGAACAGGGGTATCGAGATCAAACCCGATACAATCAAAGCCATCGAGGAAATCACCGTAGTGAACAATGTGAAAGTCGTACAACGGCTGACCGGACGGATAGCTGTCCTAGGTCAATTTATCTCGAGGTCATCAGATCGGAGCCATCATTTCTTTTCCCTACTAAAAAAGAAGAACAACTTCGCATGGACTCCGGAGTGCCAACAAGCCTTGGAAGAATTGAAACGGTATCTCTCGAGCCCACCCCTGCTCCATACTCCAAAGGAGAATGGAACACTCTACTTGTATTTAGCCGTGTCCGAGGTGGCGGTAAGTGGCGTGTTGGTTCGAGAATAGCAAGGCACGCAATTTCCTGTCTATTATGTGAGTCGGACCCTATGAGATGCTGAAAACAAGTTTTCACATTTGGAAAAGTTAGCTCTTGCATTAATAAGCGCATCTAGGAAATTAAAACTATATTTTCAATTCCATCCTATATGTTGTCGATGCCCCCTTTTCCTCGCGAAATCGGGTTTATGACATTTGGGAGGACAACTCGTTTCCTTTTGGGAATTGGGTTTGAATTGAAGAGTCACCACCTAATGATTAAGTGCATTAGGACACTAAGAAGAACTTTGATTTAGAAAACCAGAGATTGGGTAAGGGCTTGAAATTATCCTGAGGGGAAGGTGTTAGGCACCCCTCAAGATCCACTAGTGTGGTTCCCGGCCATACTATAATTATGACTTTAAGTGCAAACAACAAGTAGACAAGCAAGAATTACAAATATGAGGGGGTTTTCACATAATCGTTGTAAGTAATTGCAGTTAAAAGCAGTTAAAGAAGCTGAAATTTGAGAGAAGGAGCAATTTTAGAACGAGTACAAAAAGAGGACATTTTCACATAGTTGTTGCAAGTTAATAGCAGTAAAAAACTGAAGTTTGAGAAAACGTAGTTGAAATTCTGAAATAAAATAAACAAATAAGGGAAGGGGTCCTAAGTTTATACATAATATGGATCACCCCACACAACACCCGGTAACCGTTTATACACGTGGTGTTATCGCGTGGTCATCATATCCATATCTACCCTTTCCCACCCCGTTAAGGTATTAAAGCGCGGAATAGTCTCATTTTTTATTGCATGCTATTACCCGCCCCAATCCTATCAACCCCGGAGGTATTTGGGACAACTAATCCTAAAGGGAAGGGATGTGAGGTTTTATGGTTTCAAAGGACAAAATTCTAAGGCGACAATCAAAACACATATGTAACAAATATGGGGGAGAAGCATATAGCAGATAAAAAGGCTCAAACAGACCTCCTTAAAACAAAGCGAAGCATATAGTTTTAGCATGTCTTTCACATACTGATTAGGATCTGATTAAACTTAAGAGTTGAGACGGACTGATCTATTACATATTTCAGATAAGAAGCCCAAATCAGGCCTGCCTGCTGGTTGTAGTTAATAAAATCTGATTCAATTTATAAGTTACCCTATGGCTTGCCTAAGTGTTGAACGAAAACCTATAGGCATGATATCTATTAGTTTCAGAAAAGAAGCATGCTGATTTAGGAAGAAATTGTCAATTACAGGAGTATAAGTTATGCGGTCGTTATTGTTACTACTGATTTTAGACTTATAAGCGAATGGTCGATTCAGATTTAGTTGATAACTCCTATAGGCATGCTTTCTAGGTGCTATTGATTTAAAAATATTTTTTACAATCGAAACAAAAGTGCGGAAGTCCTATAGGCATGGTATCTAAATGCTATTAGTTATTTTAACCTATAAACAGGTTTGCCTAGTGACAGATCATGATGCAAAATTCAGGAAGTCCTATAGGCATGTTAGCTATATGATATGCAGCATTTGGAGATGACTTATAGACATGTTCTCTACATAATGTAGAAGTGCAGAAATCTATAGGCATAGTATCTATATAATGCAGAATCCTATTAACATGGTTTCTATATGAAATGCATAACCTATAGACATAGTCTCTATAAAATGCAGAAATGAAAGTTGAAAACAGGATACATGAGTGCATGAGTGTAAATATTCCCTATGAACATGATATCTACCCCGTTTGCATGCAGGATTGACCCTCCCCTTTTCACTAATAGCCCCAATAGTTATTACAAGTTATTACAGCCCAAAATGAATAAGAAAAGGTAAAAATTACATCAGAGAACTAAAATCTACAACCAAGGAGAGCCTGATTCAGGTTTCCTGCCTAAAGCATGAAGTAAACCAACTCCAAAGACCAAGATCCAAAGCCTTTCTCATTTGGGTATGTCAGAGTTCCCTAAGAGCCTCATGGACTCCGGGCAGTGCTCACACCCAAATACATTGCAAGATTGAGTCATAGTGTAGTGTGGAAGGGCCAGCCCTCAAATGTCCAAGTTCAGAGGGAACTCAAGGTCCCAAAGCAAGGCTCATAGGAGGGGGGCAGAACTTAGAAGCTAAGAGAGAGTGTAAGTGCAGAGAGGGAATTCTGGGGAAAAGCAAAGACAGGCTAGTGGTCATACCTAGCAATTGGAGTGCTGGCACACCCTAACCAGCCTGTTAGGCCACATTGTTTGGGAGTTAGGATCCCCTAAGGGATCAAGTCCAAACATGAGCAACAACTTGGATGTTGCCATGTACTGAACGTCAACTCAAACACATAGAAAGGGGCAGGGGTGCATGGATTCACAGTAAGAACATATCCAAAGAAATTGACATGATGATTAACATTAAACGTAGGCAGTAAAGCAGATAGGGATGTAGAAGCTATAAAATAAACACATTGGGATGAGGCTGAAAACCAAACTAGAACATACCAGTTTCAGGGAAACAAGAGAAGAAAGCAGTAGTCTTGTAAAGCCAAAGTGCAAGCAAATAGTCAGAATGCTATGATTAGAGAACTATGATACTTGAGTAGTGTAGAAGTGTTGAATTGAGAGTTGTGTGATTGAAAGTGTTCTGAAAAAAGTGTCGAATTCAAGGTGTTTTGGTGAGAAAGGAGTCGTGCCCTTTTTATAGTGTAGAAGGCAAGCAGAATAAAGTAGGAAAATAATTTGAAAATCAATTACAAAAGTTTCGCTTTAATTAAGGGATTCTGATTTCAAACGGGTAAAAATAATTAAGGAAAGAGATTGATCAGAACCTTTTCCAAAGCAGTACAAGGAGGGTAAAAACACTGAGATTTATTTAAGGAAAAAGTCTGGTAGCACACAGTTTGTGCAAATAAGGAAAGGAGATCAATTAACAGCCAGTAAATCACAAGGTCTGAATTTGGTATGGCTGAATCCAGTCAGAAAAGGTGAAGAAAGGTTTTACTTAAGGAAAATCAGTAACAATCAATCAAACCCTAAAAAAAAGATTCTGAATCAATCATAGGTTGGAAAACCTTTTCGGAAGAAAGAATTCATCACACATATAAAAACATACAGCCATGCTTAAGCACGAAGAACTATCATGCTAATCAGTAGAAGAGTCTAGCATAGAAAAAGTTCAGAGTCGTAAACAAAGAAGTTCAAACTTAGCTCATAGACTCAGAATGAGTCTAAAAGAGTCAAGGGTTCCAAAATAGAACCCCAGTTCAAACACCTGACCAAACCTTGTCAAAAACCCCCAAATTCTAGGGTTTCCACTTCGAATCAGATACAGAGACGAGGAGGCAAGTAATTGAAACAGGCTCAGAGATCTCTTTCAGAGACTCATGAGAAAACAAACAGATACAATAGCAAGTTCGAAACAACAGAGTGAAGAAACTGATTTGAAGCATAGTGAGAGTAGAAGGAACATGTTTAAGAAAACCTGGGACTTAAGCAAGTTCAGAAGAGAAAAGAGATAGTATAACACTTAAGAAAATAGTAGAAGAAACACGTTTAAAGGGAACTCAAACAAAGTCCAGTAGAAGGCAAACAAAACTTAAGAACTCAGTATGAAATACATACAGTAGGAAAGCACAAAATACCGGAAAAATGTAGCAAAGAACGTATAGAAAAACACAGCAAGACAAACATGCGAGCATGGTCTAGGAACACAGTAGAAAAACAAAGCACAGAAGAATCATGTAGGGTAGAAGGATGCATAAGAAAACAGTAGAAGCACATGCGTGACAAATACACACAAAGAAAGGAAAAGACAAGTCGGAAAAATATTTTGAACCATTCGGAAAACCCTAAATTGGAAAGATGTAATTTTTGAAAGAAAAATTGGGGAAAATGTTCTTAAAAAACTCAAGTAGAGCACAGATATAGAACAGATCTAAGAAAACAATCAGAGAAAACCTCGAATAGCTAGGGTTTCAGAGGAACCCTAAAACGAGAAAGGCTTGGAACAGGTCCGATCTGAGTCGGATAAGCCAGAGATAGGCTCATAATGCTTGGATACGCCGGAGCAAGGCCGGAGAGGCCATAGAACCTTGAATCGGAGAAGATCTGAACGCACACCATCGAGGTCAGACCTCAAAACTTCGAACACCAAGTGTTTAAGAGCAGAGAGAGATAGGTTCAAGCCATCCATGGCCGGAGAGTCTATAGATTCCGGTGAGGTTGTGGTTGAAGATGGTGAGAGAGGCTAGGGTTTCAAGAACCTTCGAGAGAGTTTGAGAGGGGGGAGGGTGTTTGGAGGCGGCTGAGAGATGGGAAATGAACGAATTAGGGTAGTCGTTTGGGTTTAATTATGGAAGGGTGGATAGGGGCCGTTGATCTCAGAGATCAACGACCAAGATCAAAAGGGCTTGAGTCGGGTAATTTAAAACGGGTTAAGGGTTGGGTTAAATGGAATTGGGCTGGTCCGAAATTGGGTTCGAAATTGGGTCAATTAGGGGAACCAATTTTGGCTATAATTGAAATAAAATGAGGCCAGATTTTAAATAGCCAGTTTTCCCTTTTAAATTTATAAAAAATAGTAAAATGATTTTCTGAAACAAATTGAAAGCACTATATTAATTAATACTATATAATCATTAGATTAAAAATACTGGAATAAATTTTATAATTATAAAATGCTGTTAATTCTTAACATAGGCTAAAATCGCAATTATATGCAATTTAGCTTTTAAAATACCAAATAAATTTGTAAAAATATATAAAAAATTACCCTAGCTATATTTGGTACAAATTTGAGAATAAAATAAGTTATTCACCAAAATGATAATTTTGGAAATAATTATCAATTTTTGTACTGCTAAAGTGGGCAATTAATTTATTTAAAAATCCTTTAAAAATTAGGAAAAAAATATTAAAACACTTGGGCATACTTATATATGCTATTTTGAAAGTATTTGCATGAAAAGAAATACATAGGAAAAAATGGGGGTATCAACAGCTGCCCCTCTTTACTTGGGAAGGATGAAAGAGTTGTCGGGTAAAGATATGATGGCCAATTTTGACCGAGTGAAGTGGTTTGAAGAGATTGACCGTGCTCTGGTTCCTGAGCTGCCTACATATCCCTGGTCTTACACGAATCAGGCCATATGTAGTTCAGGATCCGTTGACGGAGTATACCGATGGAGATTTTTCAAGAACGGACGCGATGTTTAGGTTGGGATGGGTGGTTAAGAGTCAAATAGGGCTGCGGGCACCGGAGCGGGATCGCTCATGCTGAGATGGATGTTGCTCGCCGGTTTACCTGCAGATAAGCAATATGCGCATATATTGTGCATAAATTTAAACATGATGCAAGTTCCCGGCGGACCATGAATGATGTCTTTGGACGGTTAGGATGACATCCTCAGACCATGACATCCTGGGCCATGAAGCGTATAATAGAGGATTCGCAGGCCATGAAATGATGCTATCGGGCTATGAGAATGATGCCTCCGACCGATGATGCCTTTGAATAATGATATGCAAGAGATAAAAGGGGTCCTCAGGCCATGGCATGGCGTTCTCGGGCTATGAAGATGGTGCCTCCGAACAATGACGCCCTTGGACAATTTGGCGATCTTTCAGCCCATGAAATGCAATAGGTGGCGATCTTTTAGCCCATGAAGCGTAAATAAAGTGGTGATCTTTCAGCCGATGCAAGACATAAAAATAAAGGTGGCGATCTTTCAGCCGATGCAAGACATAAATAAAGGTCGCGATCTTTCAGCCGATGCAAGACATAAATAAAGTTGGCGATCTTTCAGCCATGCAAGATGTGGATGAAGGTGGCGATATTTCAGCCGATGCAAGACATAAATAAAGGTGGCGATCTTTAGCCATGCAAATAGAGGTAGAGCTTAACCTCAGAAGGCAGAATGGTAGCCTTATGCAATGCAAGAAATGTAGATGGAGACAGTGCTTAGTCTCTGAAGGCAGAATAGTAGCCTTATGCAATGCAGGAAATGCAGATGGAGGTAGAGCTTAACCTCGGAAGGCAAAATAGTAGCCTTATGCAATGCAGGAAATGCAGATGGTTAACCTCGGAAGGTAGAATAGTAGCCTTATGCAATGCAGGAAATGCAGATGGAGGTAGAGCTTAAACTCGAAAGGCAGAATAGTATCCTTATGCAAGGGATAAAAGGCGAATAGTGATAAAAATTCTTAGCTGATAGCTGGTAGTTGATCGTGATATTGCGGCAGCTGGGGATATTGTATGCGGATAGCGACCGTGAATAGGAGTGATAATTCCGAGAGTTGTATTCCTGAACAGTATGAGTGTATAATATATGATTTTGCGACTTGGGTGCCTGCATCCAAAGAAACATTGTGAGTTTGTAAAGGGGAAAGGTTAGTTCGTGTGCCTTCTGACTTTGCTTGCTCTATTCGACTTTGATCTGATGACACGGTACGCATCATAGGGGTAGCGTTGCTGAACAAAGCGATTTCGATAATATGCATGAGTTTGTTAAAGATATGACATAAACGTATATTTAAGAGATAGCTTTAGATAAACCGACGACTGTGACGTGGTTCAGGACATTGCAACCTCTCTCGCTTCGGAATTTTGAGGGTCCTCCTCAAAATTCTGCCTCAGTTTACTGGGCTGCTGCTTCTGACGGTTGCTTGCGATGATCGGCTGGAATTACTTCAGAATTTTGAGGGTCTTTCTCAAAATTGTGCCCTAGTTTCCAATTGCGGGGGGAAATGAAAATTTTATTAAATTGTGACCGAACCCATAAGGCTTCTTACGTATCCCCTCTTAAACGGGAATCAGGTCAGACGTAGTTCAAATTACATAAGGAAATCATAAATGGTTACACATAGTATCGCTTGACAGCATCTGAATTGATTGGTTTTGGCCAAATTTCTCCGTCCATCTCTGCTAGTATAAGGGCTCCTCCTGTCAGAACCCGGTGAACCATGTATGGACCCTGCCAGTTGGGAGAGAATTTCCCTTTGGCTTCATCTTGATGTGGAAAAATCTTCTTTAACACCAGTTGCCCTGGTGTGAACCGTCTAGGTTTGACTCTTTTGTTAAAAGCTCTGGACATTCTGTTCTGATAAAGCTGACCATGGCAAACTGCATTCATTCTTTTCCCATCTATAAGAGCCAACTGCTCGTAATGACTCTTCGCCCACTCTGCATCGTCGAGTTCTGCTTCCTGTATGATCCTTAGGGAGGGAATTTCTACCTCGGCGGGAATGACTGCTTCTGTACCATAAACTAGCATATAGGGGGTTGCCCCAGTTGATGTGTGGACTGTGGTACGGTACCCCAATAAAGCAAATGATAACTTCTCATGCCACTGCTTATGCTTTTCTATCATCTTCCTTAGTATCTTCTCGATATTCTTATTGGCGGCTTCTACGGCTCCATTCATCTGGGGCTTGTAAGCTGTGGAATTCTTATGTTTGATCTTGAAGGTTTCACACATAGCCTTCATCAAGGCACTGTTGAGATTGGAATCGTTATCAGTAATGATTGACTTTGGAATTCCGAATTGGCAAACAACACGGTCGCGGACAAAATCTGCCACGACTTTCTTAGTCACTGCTCTGTAGGATGCTGCTTCAACCCATTTGGTGAAATAGTCAATTGCTACTAGGATAAACCTGTGCCCATTTGATGCGGCAGGTTCGATTGGTCCGATAACATCCATCCTCCATGCAGCGAACGACCATGGCGAGCTTGTTGCATTAAGCTCATTTGGAGGCACCCTTATCATGTCGGCATGTATCTGACAGCGGTGGCACTTTCGGACATACTGGATGCAGTCCGTCTCTATAGTCATCCAAAATAACCTGCCCGGAGTATCTTCTTGGCTAAGACAAAACCGTTCACATGTGGTCCACAGGTCCCGGCATGGATTTCTTCTAGTAGTCTGGATGCTTCTTTTGCGTCGACACACCTTAGTAATCCCAAATCAGGAGTCCTCCTATACAGGATTCCTCCACTGTGAAAGAAGTTGTTAGACAGTCTCCGAAGTGTGCGCTTCTGAGTAGCATTTGCGAGCTCGGGATATTCTCCTTTTGCCAAATATTCCTTGATATCATGAAACCAAGGTTTTCCATCTGCTTCTTCTTCGACATGAGCACAGTAAGCTGGCTGATCATAGATCTTCACGGGAATAGGATCAATGAAATTCTTATCTAGACGTTGTATCATAGAGGACAGGGTAGCCAATGCATCGGCGAACTCATTCTGGACTCTGAGAACATGTTGAAATTCTATCTTTGTGAACCTCTTTCTCAACTCCTGTACATGATGCATGTATGGGAGTATCTTGGAGTTCTTGGTTGCCCATTCTTCTTGGACCTGATGTATAAGCAAGTCTGAACCTCCAATCACTAGCAACTCTTGGATGTTCATGTCAATGGCCATCTTGAGCCCTAGGATGCAGGCTTCGTACTCGGCCATGTTGTTAGTGCAGGGGAACCTGAGCTTGGCGGATACCGGATAATGCTGGCCAGTTTCTGATACTAGAACTGCTCCTATGCCAACTCCTTTGAAATTTGCTGCTCTGTCGAAAAACATCCTCTAACCATCATAGGACTCTGCAATTTCTTCTCCTATGAATGATACCTCTTCGTCCGGAAAATACGTCTTTAGGGGCTCGTATTCTCCATCCACAAGGTTCTCGGCGAGATGATCCGCTAGTGCCTGTCCTTTGACTGCTTTCTGGGTCACGTAGACAATGTCGAATTCACTCAGCAGGATTTGCCACTTGGCTAGCTTGCCAGTGGGCATGGGTTTCTGAAAGATGTACTTCAATGGATCTATCCTTGATATGAGATAAGTAGTATAGGCCCAGAAATAATGCCTCAGCTTCTGAGCTACCCAAGTCAAAGCACAGCAGGTGCGTTCCAACAGAGAATACCGGGCTTCGTACGGGGTGAACTTCTTGCTGAGATAATAGATGGCCTGCTCTTTTCTCCCCGTTTCATCATGCTGCCCCAGAACACAACCAAACGCTCCATCCAATACCGCAAGGTAGAGCAGTAGGGGTCTACCTGGCTCGGGCGGGACCAAAACTGGCGGTGTTGACAAGTACTCCTTGATCCTGTCGAAGGCCCTTTGGCAATCATCAGTCCATTTGGTAGCGGCGTCCTTCTTCAACATCTTGAAGATTGGCTCACAGATAACGGTAGATTGTGCTATGAACCGGCTGATGTAGTTAAGTCTCCCCAAGAAACTCATTACTTCTTTCTTGTTCTTTGGCGGTGGCAATTCTTGAATAGCTTTGACCTTTGATGGATCCAGTTCTATCCCTCGGCGACTCACAATGAACCCAAGTAGTTTTCCGGCAGGAACCCCAAATGCACATTTCGCGGGATTCAGCTTCAAGTTGTACCTTCTCAGTCTATTGAAGAACTTCCTCAAATCTTCCATGTGATCAGCGGCTCTCTTGGACTTGATGATGACGTCGTCTACATATACTTCGATCTCCTTGTGTATCATGTCATGAAAAATGGTGGTCATGGCCCTCATGTAGGTGGCCCCTGCATTCTTTAACCCAAATGGCATCATTTTATAGCAGTACATTCCCCACGGCGTAATGAAAGCCGTTTTCTCAGCATCTTCTTCATCCATCCAGATCCGATGATACCCAGCAAAACAATCTACAAATGATTGCAACTCGTGCTTGGCGCAATTGTCAATCAGGATGTGTATGTTCGGCAAGGGGAAGTCGTCTTTCGGACTGGCCCGGTTGAGATCCCGGTAGTCGACACAGACTCTAACCTTCCCGTCCTTCTTTGGCACTGGCACAATGTTGGCTAACCATGTTGGATACTCTACTACCCTGAGAACCTTAGCTTTGACCTGCTTAGTGACCTCTTCCTTAATTTTCAAACTCATATCTGGCTTGAATTTTCTGAGTCTTCTGTTTTACTGGCGGACAGGCCGGATCAGTCGGCAATTTGTGAGCCACAATAGATGTACTCAGACCAGTCATGTCGTCGTACGACCAGGAAAATATGTCCTCATACTCTCTTAGAAACTCTGTATACTCTTCCTTCTCTGATGGTGACAAATGAACGCTGATTCGTGTTTCTTTGATGTTTTCTGCATCTCCCAGGTTAACAATCTCAGTCTCGTCCAGGTTGGACTTAGGCCTATTTTCGAAATTCTCAACTTC
>NW_017672475.1:40868-117216 GCF_001879085.1 Nicotiana attenuata
TTCTTCTTCTTCTGACCCATAGATGACCTCGGCCGGTTGGAAGGTCTGCTCCAAACGGGGTATCGGCTGCTCCAATGGATAGTAAGGACCGCGCCAGGGTGGCGACCATTCATTGAATTCTTTCCAGGTATACTCATATCCCAATCCGAAGGTGGTGCCGTGTTTCTTGAGCTTGATGGGCTTAGCGATTCCTTGGAGATTCTTGCCAAGTCCCTTGCCAGGTTCATACCCGCTCCAGTTCAATATGCTTTCAATTTTGTTATCCCACCACTTATCTTTATCGACGGCGTTGACTCGTTCGATGTGGTGGTAAGTTTCTCCGCCTATCTTTCTTCTTCCTCCGATTGCTGGGATGGTCTGGCGACTGTATATGGGATTGCTACCGTCGCCGTAAATGATCACCTCTTGGTGATTCCACTCAAACTTCACTGCCTGATGTAGTGTTGATGCTACGGCCCCAGCGGCGTGAATCCATGGTCGTCCCAACAATAAATTGTAAGATGCCGGCACGTCTATCACTTGAAAGTCAACATCAAACCAGGTAGGCCCTATTTGCAAACATAAGCTAATCTCCCCAATGGTAGACCTTTGGGAACCGTCGAAAGCTTTAACGTTGATGGCCCCGTCCTTGATTTCATGCAACCCCTTTCCCAATGTCCTGAGTGTTACCAATGGACAGATGTTGAGACTAGACCCCCCATCGACCAGGATTCTGGTGATAAAATAATCTTCGCACTGCACGGTGATGTGCAACGCCTTGTTGTGACTCAATCCCTCCGGTGGCAGCTCATCTTCGTGAAAAGTAATTTTGTGACTTTCTAATACCTGGCCTACCATGTTTGCCATTTCTCCTCCAGTGATGTTGCTTGGTACATACACCTTACTCAGCACTCTTAACAAAGCATTCTTGTGTGCATCAGAACTCTGTAGCAAAGCAAGGATGGAAATATGCGCCGGTGTTTTGTTCAACTGATCGATGACTGAGTATTCCTTCGCTTGTATCTTTCTCCAGAGATCATCGGGCCCAGTTTCAGTGATGGCTTGTCGACCTGAGGTCTGCTTACTCGAGTCAGCCAAGTGTTCTGGGGTATAAACCCTGTCGGTTCTTGTCATACCCTGTGCTGCAACTGCTTTCCCGAACTTGGCTTTCCCTTTCCTTCTTGCCTCGACTGTGTAGTCCCATGGTGTGGCTTTTGTGTGGAATGGTGTTACGGCTGTCATTGCTACCGGGATGGGCACCCTTGCTTTGGAAGGTAATGCAGCAACTTCAAATGGTACAGACGCCTTTGGGGACCCGAACTCGACCTCAATTGGTGTTGTCGTCTTCGCAGAGTATGGTGTTTCAAACTCAAGTGGTATGGACATGTTAACCTCGGCGTCTCCAGAAGGCTGAATCTGGACTACAATCGGATTAAGGGTGACTGTTGGTTTCTTTGGATCGTCGCCTTCTGCGATCAAACCGATTGATCCTTTGGGATCCCAATCATCCTCAATTTCAATCATGTGAACACCTCCACCCTTGTGGTCTGGTAGAGGGTTATTGCGGACATTCGAAGCAGGCTCCTTTGCCACGATGATCTTGTTGTCAATCAAAGCCTGGATCTTATCCTTCAGGGAGCGGCATTCATCAATGGTATGCCCCTTCATGCCAGAATGGTATGCACAGGTTTTATTTGGGTTGACCCATTGGGAAGGGTTTTCAGGGGTTATAGCAGGGATAGGGGTGACATATCCAGCAGCTTTGAGCCTTTCGTACAGCTGGTCAATTGGTTCGGTAATGGCGGTATACTATTTGGGAGGTCTGCGGTCAAAATTTGATCGGGGTCTAGGAGAGTTTTGACGAGGGGGAGGTGATTGATAGTGGGATTTTTGAGTGCTGTAGGCTTGGTAGACGTGTGCAGGCTGGGAATATCTGGGTGAAGAAAGTTGGTATGTAGGAGGTGGAGGTGATTGATAAGTAGGTGGTGGAGCTTGGTAGGAAGGTGAGGGTGTTTGGTAATTCTGAGTGGGCTGATATGTAAGTGGAGGTATTGGACAAGTTTGGTATTTAACAGGTGATTTGGTTCTCTGTGCAACCATTATGGTGCCTACGTCCCTTTTCTTGGACGTACCACCAGACTGTAGAGCCTTATTGGTAGCTTGCAAGGCTTCAAAGTTCGTAACCATACCACTCTTGATACCTTCCTCAATCCTTTCTCCTAGCTTGATGATGTCAGAAAATTTATGGTTCTCGATCAGCATCAGTCTTTCATAGTATTGCGGATGCTGAGCCAGGACGAAAAACTTGTTCATTTGTTCTTCCTCTAAAGCAGGTCGGACCTTAGCAGCCTCTGATCTCCAACGAGTGGCATACTCGCGGCATGTTTCTGTGGGTTTCTTCTTTAAATTCTGAATGTAAAACACATCCGGTGCATTTTCCGTATTGAACCTGAATCTATCCATGAAGTCAGACGCCATACTTACCCAGTTCGACCACTTCTTTGGGTCTTGGCTAATGTACCAAGACAGAGCATATCCTTTCAGGCTCCTCATGAAAAGCTTCATGCGGATTTTCTCGTCTCTTCCTACTCCGACCAGCTTGTCGCAGTATGTTCTCAAGTGAACCCTGGGATCCCCTGTACCATCAAATATTTCGAACTTGGGAGGTTTGTACCCCTCGGGCAGTTCGACATCGGGCTGTATGCATAGATCTTCATAGTTTAGCCCCTCAATTCCCTTACTTCCTTCAACGCCTTGAATTCTGGTGGTCAACCTTTTAAGATCTTCGGCCAAATTTGTGATGAGCGAGTCCTTATCATTGGACTCGGGTGTGCTTGAGATGGGCTGGGTGGAGTGCGGCACAGTCTCCACATAGATGGGGGTATTGTGTTGGGTGTGGCCGTAGTCATTTGTGGAGTTCAAAGGTTCCGAGATGAGTAGCGGAGTATTGTTGGGATCGTGGCAAGTATTGCAGTGGTGGTGAAGAGCGGGATGGTTTTGTTGCTTTGGGATATTTTGTGGAGGTATGGGATATTGAGTTTTTGGGAAAGTAACTTCTGGAGTGGTGAGGGAGAATGATAGACTCGCCAAATTCCGAACTTGATCCAGTTCTTCTTGGAACTTCAATAGTTGAGAGGTATTTTCCTTGGAGACCAAAGCACCACGAGTGACCTCTACCCGTTCAGCTGAGTTGTTCGAATCTTCCATTCTTCTTTTGCTTTTGTGTCTGACAGGACTGGGAGGAGGAGTAGGTGGAGGGCCCCTGGATCTTGTAAAATATGATGATGTTGCCAGAGTTCACGAACTAACCTTTGGGGAGGGGAATAAACAAAAAGTAAAACAAAAAAGGTAATAAGTCAGTAAGGATCATAAGGAAGAAAAAATGTTGCAATATTTAAACACGTAGTGCAGGAAATGTAAAGCGCGTCCTAATTTTGGGGACCTCGTTGTGCCTGAGGTAGGCCTAGCGACAGATTAATTTGGAGAACATAGAATGCTAAATGCCTCATTTTATTAATAAAAGATAGACGAATCCCAAAACGACACTAAATAACAGGAAATAAAAATGTCACTAATAGCCATTGGTCATATTATATTTATAAACGGAAAGGTAAATTCCTATCTATTTGGTCCCAGAAGGATCTTCCCCAGACTCGGCAGCTTTAGCTCCATCGAACAGTTTTACCAGCTCACGAAGTCCTAGCAGCAAGTAGGCTCTGGCCAGGTGTCCACCTTCGTTTCCTTTAGCATTCTGGCAGTCCTCGATCCTCTTGATGAATTTCCTTTCCAGCTCCACTATACCCTGCTCCAAACAAACCAGTCGCTTGTTGGCGCTGACAGCCATATCCTTCCATTCTTCAATTAGTTTTTGATTGGCTTCTTGTATTTCACGGTGCTCATTTTCACATTCCCGAATCCTCTTGCGCAGTTGGTTGTACTTGACATGTGCTTCAGCCTTTTCGTCGATGATCCTGTGACCTCGAACAAATCTGGGTTGACCCAAACCGTTGTGATTGTCTTCCAGCCAGCCCAAATAGTGTGGGGTACAACCAACATGGTATCTGTCTGGTTCGACGGTGTCCTTTCCCAAGACAATTTTGCAGTGCCACATATGCTGAGCCTGGCACCTGTACGGACTATCGTCATTATGGAAATCAGCCCGGAAGTGACTCATTTTGTCGACCCTTGGTATAACCTGCTTCCTGCCAGCTTGTCTCATGACTCGGAGAGGGACATAAGGGTAGGTCCCCCTCAAACTGATCAGTATCAGAAATTGCGCATCCCTGGATCGAACGATGAATTCTTCAGTAGGGAACCACTCGAACATCCATTGCACTCGGTCCTCAGTCAGATTATCAAGGATTCGACCCATTCCCTAGCATTCTTCGGTTGGGCGAACATGTTGGGCATGTAATTCATTCGCTTTGGGTGATGAAAGGCGATATGATCGTCCCAGTCTCTACGATGGATTTCCTGTTGGTATTCACCCTTTTGGAGATGTTCCATGAGCCAAAGTTGAAGTAGCAGATTACAACCCTCGAAATGTTTGGCTCCCTGTTGACACCTTTCTAGGGCTCGGTATATTTCTGCAATGATCATTGGCACAAGACTGAATGGTTGTCTGTCAATTCCTTCCATTAGAGTTTTGGTGACCATAGCTAGCCTGGTATGGATTCTTGCTTTCTTCATTGGAAACACTATCATCCCCAAGAAACAGAACATGAAGACAAAGACCCTTCGATGGATATGCCCCAATGATGTAAGGGCGAACTCGTCAGGCTAAGTACGGTAAGATTTGCTGTGACCGTACCTTTCGTACAAGTAGTTAAAGGGAATGTACGACTCCTTCAAACATGTTAAGTCTGGATTCTTCTTTAGACCTATCATTTTGAGAAAACCTCTACCTTTGCGATTTTCCGGCATTAAAAAACCCGGAGTTTCCCACGGTATACCAACCAGTCCTCCTATTTCCTCTAGCAAGGGTGTCATCTCAATGTCTCCAAAGCGGAACACAGACCTATCACAATCCCAGAATAGAGTGGCAGCTTCTATGATTTTGTTGTTGGGTTGAATTTCCAGGAGATAAGGTAGGTTTCCTAGATATTTCCTGACAAGAGCTTGATCGCTGGAATAAAGATCTCCCCACCAGTTTAGCAATTTGGGGTGGATGTTGGTGACTATGCCGAATCTGGGGACTTCGTGCCTCATTTTCTGCAAGACAAAAGGTTAGGCCCTTACCCCCACCAAACTCGACTATTTTAATATCAACAATTAGCATAAAAGCATTTTAGTCCTCCAAATAAATGCACAGAACGTGATAAGGCCCGTTTTAGGTTTCAAGGAAACCCAATGGACTTTGGACAAGGCTATCTTAAAGAGTCATTATGTGGACAACATAACTGACTCGGCTAGGTTTGACCATGATGCATGCATAATTTAAAGAGAAAGGGTTTCTATGGGGTTTTAGACTGGTACCCTTGAGCGGACAACTCAAGAGGGAAAGGCGCGGAACCGTCGAATACACCGTTGATCGACTGGTTTTACCGCAAATATGCCTTTGCCGGATTTAGGGGGTGATAATATCGGAAGGGCGCAACCACTCATTATAGGCGTTGCTATGGTCTTTTGTTTGGCACAAGTGGAATATGATATTGAATATGCAGTTACAATTATTAAACAAGTTGTCACGTATTTGCACGTTCATAAAGTAATAATTACAACAGTTTCTCATAATTTACAACAGTATTAAAAGAAAGCGATAAAGGAAAGCGTTAAGAGAAATAAAGGAAAGAAACAAAGAGCCAAGTCAGTTTCGAGGTAGAAGAGGGAAAAAATACTTAAAGGCATTTAAACAAATAAAGACATATAAAGAAGCACAAAGCCACAAATAGCATGAAATGGTAAAAGCCTTAAAGAAATCCCCAGCAGAGTCGCCACGCTGTCGATGCCCCCTTTTCCTCGCGAAATCGGGTTTATGATATTTGGTAGGATAACTCGTTTTCTTTTGGGAATTGGGTTTGAATTGAAGAGTCGCCACCTAATGATTAAGTGCATTAGGACACTAAGAAGAACTTTGATTTAGAAAATCAAAGATTGGGTAAGGGCTTGAAATTATCCCGAGGGAAAGGTGTTAGGCACCCCTCAAGATCCACTAGTGTGGTTCCCGGCCATACTATAATTGTGACTTTAAGTGCAAACAACAAGTAGACAAGCAAGAATTACAAATATGAGGGGATTTTCACATAATCGTTGTAAGTAATTGCAGTTAAAAGCAGTTAAAGAAGCTGAAATTTGAGAGAAGGAGCAGTTTTAGAACGAGTAAAAAGAGAGGACATTTTCACATAGCTGTTGCAAGTTAAAAGCAGTAAAAAACTGAAGTTTGAGAAAAAGTAGTTGAAATTCTGAAATAAAATAAACAAATAACAGAAGGGGTCCTAAGTTTATACATAATATGGATCACCCCACACAACACCCGGTAACCGTTTATACACGTGGTGTTATCGCGTGGTCATCATATCCATATCTACCCTTTTCCACCCCGTTAAGGTATTAAAGCGCGGAATAGTCTCATTTCTTAATGCATGCTATTACCCACCCCAATTCTATCAGCCTCGGAGGTATTTGAGACTACTAATCCTAAAGGGAAGGGATGTGAGGTTTTATGGTTTCAAAGGACAAAATTCTAAGGCGACAATCAAAACACATATGTAACAAATATGGGGGAGAAGCATATAGCAGATAAAAAGGCTCAAACAGACCTCCTTAAAACAAAGCGAAGCATATAGTTTTAGCATGTCTTTCACATACTGATTAGGGTCTGATTAAACTTAAGAGTTGTGACAGACTGATCTATTACATATTTCAGATAAGAAGCCCAAATCAGGCCTGCCTGCTGGTTGTAGTTAATAAAAACTGAGTCAATTTATAGTTACCCTATGGCTTGCCTAAGTGTTGAATGAAAACCTATAGGCATGATATCTATTAGTTTCAGAAAAGAAGCATGCTGATTTAGGAAGAAGTTGTCAATTACAGGAGTATAAGTTCTGCGGTCATTATTGTTACTACTGATTTTAGACTTATAAGCGAATGGTCGATTCATATTTAGTTGATAACTCCTATAGGCATGCTTTCTAGGTGCTATTGATTTAAAAACATTTTTTACAATCGAAACGAAAGTGCGGAAGTTCTATAGGCATGGTATCTAAATGCTGTTAGTTATTTTAACCTATAAACAGGTTTGCCTAGTGACAGATGATGATGTAAAATTCAGGAAGTCCTATAGGCATGTTAGCTATATGATATGCAACATTTGGAGATGACTTATAGACATGTTCTCTACATAATGTAGAAGTGCAGAAACCTATAGACATAGTATCTATATAATGCAGAATCCTATAAACATGGTTTCTATATGAAATGCATAACCTAATAGACATGGTCTCTATAAAATAGCAGNTTTATTTGGGTTGACCCATTGGGAAGGGTTTTCAGGGGTTATAGCAGGGATAGGGGTGACATATCCAGCAGCTTTGAGCCTTTCGTACAGCTGGTCAATTGGCTCAGCAATGGCGGTATACTGTTTGGGAGGTCTGCGGTCAAAATTTGGTCTTGGTCTAGGGAAGCTTTGACGAGGGAGGAGGTTATTGATAGTGGGATTGTTGAGTGTTGTAGGCTTGGTAGACGTGTGCGGGCTGGGAATATCTGGGTGAAGCAGGTTGGTATGTAGGAGGTGGTGGTGATTGATAAGTAGGCGGTGGAGTTTGGTAGGAAGGTGCGGGTGTTTGGAAATTTGGAGTGGGCTGATATGTAAGTGGAGGTATTGGATAAGTTTGGTATTTGACAGGTGATTTGGTTCTCTGTGCAACCATCACGGCGCCTACGTCCCTTTTCTTGGACGTACCACCAGACTGTAAGAGCCTTATTGGTAGCTTGCAAGGCTTCAAAGTTCGTAACCATACCACTCTTGATACCTTCCTCAATCCTTTCTCCTAGCTTGATGATGTCAGAAAATTTATGGTTCTCGATCAACATCAGTCTTTCATAGTATTGCGGGTCCTAAGCCCGGACGAAAAACTTGTTCATTTGTTCTTCCTCTAAAGCAGGTCGGACCTTAGCAGCCTCTGATCTCCAATGAGTGGCATACTCGCGGAATGTTTCTGTGGGTTTCTTCTTTAAATTCTGAATGTAAAACACATCCGGTGCATTTTCCGTATTGAACCTGAATCTATCCATGAAGTCAGACGCCATACTTACCCAGTTCGACCACTTCTTTGGGTCTTGGCTAATGTACCAAGACAGAGCATCTCCTTTCAGGCTTCTCATGAAAAGCTTCATGTGGATTTTCTCGTCTCTTCCTACTCTGACCAGCTTATCGCAGTATGTTCTCAAGTGAACCCTGGGATCCCCTGTACCATCAAACATTTTGAACACGGGAGGTTTGTACCCCGAGCAGTTCGACATCGGGATGTATGCATAGATCTTCATAGTTCCCTCAATTCCCTTACTTCCTTCAACGCCTTGAATTCTGGTGGTCAACCTTTTAAGCTCTTCGGCCAAGTTTCTGATTAACGAATCCTTATCATTGGACTCGGGTGTGCTTGAGATGGGCTGGGCGGAGTGTGGCACAGTCTCCACATAGATGGGGGTGTTGTGTTGGGTGTGGCAGTGGTCATTTGTGGAGTTCAAAGGTTCCGGGATGAGTAGTGGAGTATTGTTGGGATCGTGGCAAGTATTGCAATAGTGGTGAGGAGCGGGATGGTTTTGTTGCTTTGGGATACTTTTGTGGAGGTATGGGATTCTGAGTTTTTTGGAAAGTAACTTCTGGAGTGGTGGGGGAGAATGACAGACTCGCCAAATTCCGGACTTGATCAAGTTCTTCTTGGAACTTCAATAGTTTTTGTTCTAGTTGAGAGGTATTTTCCTTGGAGACTAGAGCACCACGAGTGACCTCTACCCGTTCAGCTGAGTTGTTCGAATCTTCCATTCTTCTTTTGCTTTTGTGTCTGACAGGACTGGGAGGAGGAGTAGGTGGAGGGCCCCTGGATCTTGTAAAATATGATGATGTTACCAGAGTTCATGAACTAACCTTTGGGGAGGGGAATAAACAAAAAGTAAAAACAAAAAGGTGATAAATCAGTAAGGATCATAAGGGAGAAAAAATGTTGCAATATTTAAACACGTAGTGCAGGAAATATAAAATGCGTCCTAATTTTGGGGACCTCGTTGTACCTGAGGTAGGCCTAGCGACAAGTTAATTTGGAGAACTTAGAATGCTAAATGCCTCATTTTATTGATAAAAAGGTAGACGAATCCCAAAACGACACTAAATAATAAGAATGAAAAGGTCACTAATGGCCATTGGCCTTATTACATCTTCTAAGGCGAAAAATGGAAATTCCTATCTATTTGGTCCCAGAGGGACCTTCCCCAGACTCGACAGTGTTGGCTCCCTCGAACAGCTCTCCCAGCTCGCGCAGTCCTAGTAGCAAGTAAGCTCTGGCCAGATGTCCACCTTCATTTCCCTCAGCAATCCGGCAGTCTTCGACCCTCTTCAGAAACTTCTTTTCCAGTTCCACTATACCCCGCTCTAAACAGACCAGTCGTCTGTTGGCGCAGACAGCCATATCCTTCCATTCTTCAATTAGTTTTTGATTGGCTTCTTGTATTTCCCGGTGCTCATTTTCACATTCCCGAATCCTCTTGCGCAGTTGGTTGTACTTTACTTGTGCCTCAGCCTTTTCATTGATGATCCTGTGACCTCGAACAAACCCGGGTTGACCCAAATCGTTGTGATTGTCCTCCAGCCAGCCCGAATAGTGTGGGGTACAACCAGCATGGTAGCGATCTGGTTCGATGGTGTCCTTTCCCAAGACAATTTTGTAGTGCCAATATGCTGAGCCTGGCACCTGTACGGAATATCGTCGTTCTGGAAGTCAGCCCGAAAGTGATTCATCTTATCGAACCTTGGTATAACCTGCTTCCTACCAGCCTGTCTCATAACTCGGAGAGGGACATAAGGGTAGGTCCCCCTCAAACCGATCAGTATAAAAAATGGTGCATCCCTGGATCGAACGATGAATTCTTCAGTAGGGAACCACTCGAACATCCATTGTACCTGGTCTTCAGTCAAATTATCAAAGAGTTCGACCCAGTCTCTAGCATTCTCCGGTTGGGCGAACATGTTAGGCATGTAATTCATTCGCTTTGGGTGATGAAAGGCGATATGATCTTCCCAGTCCCTACGATGCATTTCCTGTCGGTATTCACCCTTCTGAAGATGTTCCATGAGCCAAAGTTGAAGTAGCAGATTGCAACCCTCGAAATGTTTGGCTCCCTGTTGATACCTTTCTGAGGCTCGGTATATTTCTGCAATGAACATTGGCACAAGACTGAATGGTTGTCCGTCAATTCCTTCCATTAGAGTTTTGGTGACCATAGCTAGCTTGGTATGGATTCTTGCTTTCTTCATTAGAAATATTATCATCCCCAAGAAACAGAACATGAAGACAAAGACCCTTCGATGGATATGCCCCAATGATGTAAGGGCGAACTCGTCAGGATAAGTACGGTAGGATTTGCTGTGACCGTACCTTTCGTACAAGTAGTCAAAGGGAATGTATGACTCCTTCAAACATGTTAAGTCTGGATTCTTCTTTAGACCCATCATTTTGAGAAAACCTCTACCCTTGCGGTTTTCCGGCATTAACAAATGATAACTGTGATTTTAACACGTTTTATGCCCATACTTGCCTATGCTTTATGTATGAATTGTCATAAAATAGACCCAGAATGCTTACAAAGTGCGCTTGATTGCAGGTTTGAGCGACAAGATGACAAAAGTCAAAAATCAGCTCGAAACGGAGTGAAACCTGCTCAAGTGTCAAAAAATCATTGAAGTAGGGACAAGAGGACCTAGCGCGGACCGCACTGATTTGCTGCGCGGCCGCGCTAGGATATTCAGAGAGCATCTATTTCAGGGGTTTCCATGCGCGGTCAGTGCCCCTTTCTACGCGGTCAGCGCTGGTGTCCATGCGGTCGCGCTTCATTGTTGTTCGGTCCGCGCCCATTAGCCTGCGCGGCCGCGCTACCTCTTCGTGCGGTCCGCGTCCCCAGCTTCAGAAGTGAATGATCGAAGGCCAAGATCCCTACGCGGCCGCGCTGCATTTTTGCGCGGTACGCGCCAGCCCCGCAGGGGTATTTTTGTCCAGTTTTTCTAGCCTAGTATAAATAGAATATTTTATTATTTCTAGGTTAAGTTTGAGATATCAGACAACAGCAGCACTCGTGAGACTCAAGTTTTAGCCTATTTTGGGCATTTTCATCTTGTTTTATCGTGGATTCTTGTAGATTAACATTCTATTTAATTAATATGTTGATTTTATCTACCACTTTTTCAATTTCTGTTGCTATTATGGCTAGCTAAACCCATTAGCTAGGGTTGTGGCTCAACCCTAGTATGGGTAATTAATGGGTGTGATTGTTTAATGCTTGAATGATGTTGGGTGTTTGATATTTGGGTTAATTTTATGTTTTAACTAGGATTTGGTGGTTGCAAACACTAAGTCTAGCTTAGTGGGTCTTGACTCTTCTTGAGAAAGAGTGTCTATGACTCCAAAATTAACCCAACAAGGAATTGGGATGGACCCATGAGAATGGTAGTCCCAATTAACGGGTAAAACCTCGAGAGAGTAATTACCCAACTTGAACCCTAAGTTGCTTGGGCTTGTTAGCCTACCCAATTGGTCTCGAGAGAGTCAATTGGGAAAAATCACTCTTTCTACCGAGAGGTGTGAGACTGAGTGCAAGCGTGCGACGGTTATAGAATAAGCCCCATAATTATCATTCTTGTATTAGGAATCTCTACCCGTTAGTTGACCACCTAGGTAAATGCCACGACCCTAGTGCCTTTCTCTATCTTGCATACAACCTAGAATTAATATCTTAGCATATATAATTAGTAGTTGTTAAATTGTAGTTGATAATTATAAAAACCCAAAAATGATAGAAGATCAATTAGAAGCAAACACGCATTTCTAGGCTAAGCAAATATCCAACCCCCTTTCTAGCTCCCTGTGGAAATTGACCCCGATACCACTATTGGGTAAAAGTATTAGCGCCCACTCTTCCTAAGGTTGAGTCCGCTGCGCAATTCACTTTTTGGCGCCGTTGCCGGGGAGCTTACGGTGTTGACTATTTGTGTAGCTAGTTTTGTGTTTTGCTTCTCTTTCCTTCTTTTTACTAACTTTATTTGTGTTGATCCATCAGGTACACATGGCTCTAAACGGAAATGACCCTCTTGGCAATGCCTTGGCGGGGGAGGAGGTTGAAGATGTTGAGCAAGATGAGCTTCCGGTACCTCAAGTACCACGGAGAGGTAGAAATGCCAACGCTAATGTACATGACAACAATCCTATTCCAGACCCTCCTCCGCCACCACCAAGAGCGGTCCCGAGAGTTCTTCCTAATCAAGGGTACGCGAGTGCCATCGTTCCTCCCCGAATCCGGGCGGGGAACTTTCAAATCACAAGTGTCATGTTGACCTTGCTCGAGCAAAGGGGATATTTTACGGGCGCCTCCGACCAAAATGCATACAAGCACTTGAAGGGGTTCGTAGATACTTGCTGGGGCAGTAAACAAACCAACGTGTCAGAGGATGCGTTGAGATTGAGGCTTTTCCCGTTTTCTCTTCGGGGCAAAGCGTTGGACTGGTTAGAAAGGTTACCAAANCATATTTCATGATATCAGTCCTGAGTTAGACACTGCCTCGAAATGTTTAGTAAATAAATAAAGGTTTAAACACTTAGCTCTATAATTCCTAATAATTGAAACTAAAAATGAACAATTTGACTGTGCCCGAGTGGCTTGCATGCGTATATATATATATATATATATATATCTGGACTGAGTGTGGATCGGGCTGCACGCCGCAGCGAATGCTACGATGATATTGCGCTTGGGCTGTAGGAGCTCCTCCGGAGTTTGAACCCCCACAGTGAGCGCGGGTACCCAAATAGATCGGGCTGCGTGCCGCAACGGTCATGTGCATTGCATTGCATTCATGCATTTATACCTATTTGTCTTACTTGTCCTGGTATTGTTGTTGTTCCACCGTTTTATGTGCTGAATCGCTGATCATAGTTTTGTATTGTAATATTTTGAAATTTCTTACTTTCAGTCATTATATATGTTTATTACTCACTGAGTTGGAAGTACCCACTTTACTCCCTGCACCATGTGTGCAGATTCAGGTGCTCCGGAGACTTAGTGGAGATGTTTGCTGTCTTCTTGGATTTTATCTTCAGGAGTTGTCGAGGTAGCTGCCTGACGTCCGCAGGACCCGACTCCTCCCCTTTATTTCATTTATTTCTTTCATATTCTAGACTTCTTTATCACTATGGATATATATTACTCTATTACATCTAGAGGCTCTAGACTCGTGACTCCAGATCTATTGGGGAATGTTTGGAATATTCGTTATTATTTTTCGTACTATTTTATTTAGATTCGGATTGGAACCTTGACATTTGCTATTTTAATCGTATTATTTGTTAACGGATTACGTATTTCGGTTGAGAGTATTTAATTGGTCGGGCTGTCCTAGCATCAGTGTTGGGCGCCATCACGACCGGGATTGGGGTCGTGACAAGTTGGTATCAGAGCCTAGGTTACTAGGCCTCGCGAGTTATGAGCCGGTTTAGTAGAGTCTCGCGGAACGGTACGGGGACGCCTGTACTTCTCCTCGAGAGGCTGCAGAACCTTTAGGAAAACTCCATATTCTTGAAATTCTTATCGTGCGGCTTTGTGATTCGAGAACTAAATCTCTGTATTCTATTCTCTCGTAGATGGCGAGAACTCGTGCTACCGGACGCGATGGTCGACCACCAGTACCACCCACTAGAGGCCGTGGGCGCGGTCGTGGTCGTGGTCGAGGTAGGGCAGCTGAGACAACACCTACTGACCCACCAGCTGCCACAGTTCAGGACCAGATTCCAGTTGTCGATGTCCCAGCAGCACCTGTGCAGGCACCAACAGTGCCTATTGCTATTCCTGGTCTCCAGGAGACCTTGGAACAGATACTATCAGTTTTCACTGGCCTGGCTCAGGCAGTCTCTTAATCCTTTCATTCTACTTCATTTATGTTTTAACTGCTATTGCTGTTCATATTTTATTTTTCAGTTGTGCTGAACCTGGACATGTTATGCAGTAACTAACTGTCATTTGGCCATTTATGAAGTAGTTGCCTCTAGTTGATAATAAATACACTAACTTTACACAGTACACACAATAGAATGTTTTTATCTATGTTAGGAGTTTAAAAGCAGTTAATTCTCACCACAACGTCCACTTCTTTGCTTTACTTCATGCCTTAATTTTCTTATTACTTCTAATTTAAGTGGATTTTCCTATCAGGTTTCCAAATGAATTCAAATGATGTGTCAGGTCACGTTTTTAGTCTTGATCCAATTAAATCGAAATACATTTTTCAAAGAAACGAACAAGTCCAAATCAATGATCTTTAATGTACAAACGCAAGTCTTCAACATGACTTTTAATGTGAATCTGAGTCTTTTTTTAAAAAAAAAAAACAAAAGGATTTTTACTTACACTTAGCCTTAATTAATATTAGTCCGATCGATTAACCATTTAAAATGGATCTTAAAGGGTGCCTTAAAAATCTTCCCTTTAGATTAGTTGAACACTTACCTAGAATATTTAGGTTAAGTAGACCATTAATAGAGTTGTACTTTAATTAATTTAGGTGTCCTAATTTACCTTAGAAATAATTAGGTGGCGACTCTCTTTAACTTTAATCAAACTCGAAATTACCTATATGTTGTACCTTACTTTAACTAGTTTAAAATGGGGTATAACAGTCTTTATTGTTGAATATTTTAGGATAATGCTATGACACATCTCATAATTTGTATTATTTTCTTGGAAAATACTTATATTGTTGTATCTTACTAGGATTAAAGAATTAATTTGAACACATGTTATATGTTTTGTTCTACGAAGATTTTACCGAAAAAACCCGAAAATCGAGAAAAACCGAGAATATTTTTATTGGTTTGGTTTGGTCTTTAGATTTAATAACCCGACACAATTGGTTTGGTTTGGTAATTGTAAAATCCGAACCAACCCGACCTATGTGCACCCCTAGGCTGCACTTATTGTCCTAGTTCTGCCGCTTTTCATGCTATCTTGTTAACTGTTTGAAAAAGGTGCAAATCATTTACCTCCCCAAGTTTACTTTAAAAATCAAATCCATCATCTAACTTTGAACAATTATCATTCTCCTCCTCATATTAAAGATGACTTCTTTAAATGCCTATTTTATCCTTTACAACTTTTATCTCTTAATTTTTATTTTTTAATATAATGATGTTTTTTATTTCATTTATGCAATTGACTTACCTATAGACAAATTAAAAAGAAAAATTCGAAACCAATAAAAAGTGAGAAGCAGTAGTCAAGCATATAATAAGCTAATGGCTTTCAATAGTGAAATAAATGAGAAAAAAAATTATAATAAATAATTTACTCGTGTCAGTAATTTTTTTAATAGCAATCAAAACTCAATCTATTTACAAAACTAAGAATAAATAAGAGTAATTTTTTTATAAATTATACAATGCAGGTTTAAAAAATAATGGTAAAATAGAGATAAATTTTATAGTAATAGGTTTTCAAAGAATATCTATTTACCCTTTACATGAACTTTAGTTATAATTTAGAAAAAATATACTAATAACAATCAAAACTCAAAAATTTATATACACATGGAGAATAATAAAAATAGTTGAATTTAAAATATCACACGCACACACATACCGACATACATTTTATGCATTTTAATATACATAATATTAAAATAATAATAATAAAGTAGCAATACATTTTGTAATAAATTCCTAATACGATTATTTTATTTATAATATTAGTGAACTTAGATTAAATTGGATAATAAAATATAATATTATTTAAATTATGAATAAACACCAGCATTAAAAATATCCAGATAATATAAAAAAGGTATTACATATTGGGAGTTGAAAATGTCAAAGGGTAAATTGACATTGCGTAGGATGAAAGGATGAAAATGATAATTATTCAAAATTGGAGGATGAGTTTGATTTTTAGAGTAAACTTGGGGGATATAAATGATTTTCACCCGTTTGAAAAAGGCGAAAGCCCCTATAACTAGGGTTTATCCGAAGAATAACCTCTCTCAAATATTACAAATTAAAAAGAACCTACATAAGAATAAATTCATTAAGAAATAACTGAAATACAACTAGATATACATTACGTACATTGCATGTATATTTAAAGAAATAGTGATTGAGATTTGAGAATGGGGATATTACAGCTCATTTTGTAGGAACTCAAATTGCTGTTTACAGTGTCGTCATACTATCGCTAGGTAGCATCTTTAGTCAAGTTTTTCCTCTTATTAATAGGGACAGTTTGAGGAGCTTAGGGTCGTCAGGGCATTTTGGGCAAATTGCAATTCTTTTCAAGGGCATTTTGGAAAAATTGTAAACCTTTTGGCCTAAGTCACGTGCTAACCCTGCTTTAGTTTTGACACGTTCTTTTGCACCGCTCAAACGACCAGACACTGGTTCTTCCTCCAGCTTTGCGTTTCTACGCTGTTCTTCCTCGAAGTTGTGACAGCTGCTCAACTCCTCTTCCAATTTCCTTCGTCTCTCTCAATCTTCTCTTTTCCTGGAAAATTTATTCGTGTTGGTTGTACAGTTATATGGTGAGTTTTGATTTCTTATTTCTTGATTTTTGAAATAGCTGTTGCGTAGAAATTGTTTGAATTGAGTACATTGTTCCAGAAAAAACTGGGACAATTACCTAATTACTGAAGAAAGTGATTATAAACTACAGGTTTCTAAGAGTATGACTGCTTGTTAAAGCACACACATCTAGCCCCCCAAGCACAAATTTTTCCGTTTCCACGTTGCAATTAGGGATTGATAAAGCGAGTGGGTGAGGTAGGCAAGGCAATTACGAGAGTTAAGAATGTAGTTATGTTAAATTCTCAACTAAAGTCGCTTTGTATCGCTAGGATTATATCTGCCAAAATTCCAAAATTGAATTAGTTCCTGGACTCACTCATTTGCCGTCTTCAACTTTACAAAGTGATTTAACTTCTGCTATCCACTTATTAGATTCAGTAATAATCTCTTAAATTTTACTACTCTTACAGGTATTTAATTAAAAGGTTGGAAATAGTTTAGTCTTTTCTACTAATATAATTGGTTAAGGAAAGAGAACATATCTGTATTTAGTATATAATTTCGTAAAATAATGTTACTGTACTATAGGTTCATGATCTTTAAGCTATAAATAAGTTTAGGTGATTGTCAATGTTAATGCATTGCTTGTTCTTTACTTGCATTTTTAAAGTAAAAAAGGAACTACTAACCAGTAATCGATGTTGCAAATTATGTTACTGTGTTTGATGTTATTATATTAGTTCTTTGCTGTATATTTGTTCTCTGCTTCCTCCAGATTTGCACAGCGTCTATGCTGTTCTTCCTCCAAATTTTCACAATTGCTCAACTCCTCTTCCAATTTTCTGTCTCTTTCAGTCTTCTCTTCCTGCACATATTTATTAGCATTGGTTGTACAGTTATAAGGTGAGTTTTGCTTTCTTATTTTCTTGATTTTTGGAATAGATGTCGCGTAAAAATTAGGTAAAACTGTGAAAGCTCTTATAATTTTTGGAATAGTTGTTGCGTAGAACAACTCAAACTGTTGTTTTTATTACTCTTCCATGTTTTTATTACTCTAATGATCCTATTAGTGCGAGGAAAGATGCATTATTATTAGAGCAGTAGGTCGAGTTGACACTGGTAATCAAATGAAAGATGCATTTAATGTGGCTGTTGTAGAACACATCAATTGGGTATTCATATTGAATAATTATCTTTGAATTGTTGAACCACAAATCTTCTTTTAAAGAACAAGGGAAAGAAAAAAGAAATCAAATCATAAGACTTGTTAATTTCGTAAAACTCCTGGGGCAATTACTTTTTCTTTTATTAATGAATTGGGACAGCAACAACAACAAACTCAGTGTAATTCCACAAGTGGGGTCTGCGGAGGGTAGTATGGGGATAGATTGATAATGTAAGTGGTAATAGTTTTAATCTCCTGATTCTCATACCCTGGACTGTCATTTTGACGTCTGCTCCCTTTCCGTTCTCTTGTGGGGAAAAATTAAACTAGAGTTCTGTTTTATCTTTTGGAATTTGGACCCCCGTTAGTACTTTATGCTTGCTTGTACTATCAAATTTTATCTACATCTTTTAAGTTTGTCATATGATGTGCTATCGTTAGCTAATATTTCCTTCTGTACGAGCTAAGTTAGAAAGCTCTTATATGTGAACCAAAGTTTCTAAAGTGATGTGCTATTCGTGAGCAATATACCAGTTTTGCATGAGCAAAGGAAGAATGTGCTTCCTTTGGCAGAAAGATACAAACTCACTATCTAAAAGGTCTTGTACAGATAATAAGTACAGGTGAAAGGTGAAACAAAGAAATAAGAAACATCATCTGCCAGTAAACTATGAGTCTGCTGATAGAAACTTACTTTAGAAAAAGAAAAAATCATCTGACTGAGCATGTTCGATTACTTAGTCATAGATAGTCTTCTCATCGCGATGCAGCTTTCCTGTTAGTATATGCTTTTTCTTAGAAAGGGAGATAAAGGAACTTTTAGTTCTCTTTCTCGGATTTGCCTTGTGCTCGATCTGATATTAATAGCGTGAAGATGGTTCATTATGTTGAAAGTCGAGTTTTCCTATGTGGGTCAAGTGGATTTCCAAT
Source organism: Nicotiana attenuata (assembly GCF_001879085.1). Lineage (NCBI taxonomy): Eukaryota > Viridiplantae > Streptophyta > Magnoliopsida > Solanales > Solanaceae > Nicotiana > Nicotiana attenuata. Next base: position 59,688 of record NW_017672475.1, read on the forward strand.
TAGTTCCCCATATATAATCACGCCTAAGCAATTTTTACTGAGATACAATATTTTAGTTATTGCGTTTACTGTAGCTGTTATTTTATAGTTTGAGTTTCTCTTTAATTACATTCTATTTGTTTTTTTGGACTCCTTTAATTAAGAAATTTAATTTTTAGGTTGATAGCTATCTGAATATTAATGTTAGAGCATTTGGTGGCATGACAGTGTTAATGGTGTAGGAGATAAGTTTCACTAATTTATTATGACTGAGTACTACAATAACAATTAATCTATCTAACATATTCACTTTTCCTGAATTGTTTATAACAAGAGTACAAAAAGGAGTGGTGTATAGAATCTAGAAACTCTGTCACTAACCTAATGATTGTACAAAAACTTGGATTTAACTGCAATATAGTGTCAAAGATAGCTTGTTCTTTCTTGTAAACAAATGGTGTTTGGCTTAATGTAGATGTTCAAATGCTTACAATTGCATCCGCAGGTGCCAACATGCTTCAGATATTGAACCTTTTTTTTTTTTTTTGGGGGGGGGGGGGGGGGGNGGTTATTTGAATTAAGCTCATTTTTTGTTTACTTTTATAAGACTTTACTTAAGAAGATCTTATTCTATTTAGGTGGACAATCATTTGAGGCTATCACAGGAAGATGGTTGTTTCAATTAAGGTCAATTTTTGTTTACTTTTATAAGACTTTACTTAACAAGATCTTATTCTATTTTGGACAATCATTTGAGGCTATCACAGGAAGATGGCTGCACATTTTAGCTTTCAATATGTCACTTCAAGCTTTGTTGCTGCTCTCTAGCAAGCAGAGTATGTTCATAGGCTTCTCTTCTATCTATACTTAAGATTGGATGTCAATTTTAACTGAACATAGCCCGATATAGTTTGTTCTTTCGTTGCAAATGTTATTTGGCTCAATATAGATGTTCAGGTTGCATCTGCAGGTACGAACATGCTTCATATAATTATTCTTCTGAAGGTATTTTCTTGAGTTCCAAGCCTGAGCTACTACAGTTGAAGATATGTTGCATAAATACAATATGTGATACATTATTGATAGGTAAATATTGCCGATTTTATTATTTGAAAAAAATAAATAAAAATTCTTATCGTATAAAAAGATCAAAATAATTGCTTTATTCTGATACGGGTTTCAGTGGTCTATTATTTTCATTCGCTCTACCATTGATTTGTAGGCGTGGTACAATTTGGGTTTGTTGGTCTGATTTGTGCATCAGTTTAGGATCCTCCATTCACGTTTTCTATTTGGTATATTCACCTCTAAACAAAGATTTTTCGAAAATTACTGCATTTAGAGCCATCAGAAATAGGTCACTAATGCTATGCATAAATAGTTGATTTAGGATGAAGTTGCACGGGAGAGAGGAACTTTTTGTTTTCTCTTGATTTGCCTTCTGCTCTATCTGATCTTAATAGTGTCTGAAGATGGTATGATTATGTTGAAACCTGAGTTTTTCCATGTGGGTCAAGCAGATTGTCAGTTAGTTCCCCTTAATGACACTATTATCAATCTTTTTGTGTATCATTTTCTTTTTGTAACTGCTATTTTATAGTTTGAGTTTCTCTTTAGTGCCTTCTTTCTGTTATCTATGATGTTCTATAATTGGTATTTTTTGGATAATAATTTTTTCTGGTTTGTAAAGATGCTCTTCGGGTAACTTGATGCTGCTTTGATAATCCCTTCTACTATATAGGTGTTGAGAATATGTGCTCATCCAGTAGGTACAACACTTTTATTGTTCATATAGGTTCTTCCAACAATAACCAAAGCTTAAATGTAAAAACAAATCTTAAGACAGTAAAATATTCAACATGTTTAAATGGTGTGAACTTCTTCGTTAAGACAATTGGACTTTGATGTTTATTAACGTCGTGCAGAAACTTAATGCGATCAAAATCATCGGATCACATGGCTTCTATCGATCTGGTTTGGCTGCCCCAGAGGCTGGGTTGGCTTAACGTTCTTTTGAGCAAAACTTTATGATGTGTATATTTTTTAGTACCCTAGACACCGTTCTAGGTAACTATTACGTCTCTTGTGGGTTTGTATATATTTGGAAGGACTAGATTTACTGTTGCTAAAGTAAATATTAGTTCATTCTATATGGGACTAGATGGACTAGATTTACTGTTACTAAAGTGATATTAATTTCTATATCTCATTATTTATTCTTCAGTGTTTTGCGACAGACAAAATAAATTAATGGAAATGTGTAGTAGCTACTTTGTATCTCGAATGACATATGTGGCACATAATTGTGGAACATTTAGTCATCTAGAGCTTTGTCTAAAGCAATTTTCAAAAAATTGAGTATATCTATTTTGATCATACAAATAGTAGCATTGCGATTACAACAATCAAAGGCTCTAAAACACGAAGTGACTTCTGATTATCAAAATACCATTTGCTCAACTCTCTCACATTCCACCTCGATATTCTATAGATACGTTAATTCTAAACTATTCCAAGCAATTTTTTTAATTAACTGCTCCAAATAACTTTAAAGGCGAAAAAAAAAGGGATTTTTTTCTTCCTATACCATATATGAAAGTTTATTACCAAAAATGTGCATATTTTGTATATTACTTGTCCAGTCCACATTTTACGTACAAATTTGTACCATTCGACTATTATGCATTAAAGGCGCAGAATATTTCCTAAAAAAACGCGCTAAAATTAAGGAGAGAATCTTGGTGATAATTGATTCTACATTAAATTCAATTTTTAAAAAGGGAAAGGAGATTTCTCATATGCGTTTTTTTCTCCAGAACTACAATTCAAATTCTGAAAAAAAAAGAACGAACAGCTCCTAAAAATAAGAACAAATTCAACTACTAAGAGTTTCGACGAGCTGAATTCAAATTGTAGAATTCAAAATTTTCGAGTTTCAACAACTCAAAGTTGAAAAAATCTGTTTTTCGTCGTTGCTTCTATCAAATTATCGATCAGATATATCTCTTCTTCATCTTTTCTTCTTTCAATCTAGAAATCCAAAAAAAACATCAACATCAACAACAAATCATGTCCAAAATCGCAATCAAGCTACAATTTAATGGGGATTGGGATAATTAGGGCAGATTTAGAGATTTTGAAGTTGATGCCATTGTGGTAGATGAGAATGCAAGCTACAGTATCCTGATTTCTACAATTGCAGAACAAGTATCAATTGATACTACAGAAAAAATTGTAAAAATCAAATACATCGTGAAATCAAATAGTAAATTGTATATAATTTGTAGACAAATTGTAGTTAATTTGTAGATTGTAGATAATTTGTAGATATAATTGTAGATACGTTGTAGATAAACTATTTTATGATTGTAAATATTTTTATTGCTGTTTGTTATGTAATTCTAGGTGAGGGCTTCAACAGATCATATCCATACTGTGATAGATGGTGTGAAGCGGTACATGAATCCTACATTATAACTACTATTAACTACAAAAACTCTACAATTATGTATAAAACCAGTTCTACAATTCAAACAAATTTACATGCAGTTTACCTACAGTGAATGTACAAATTACCTACCGTTTAAGTACCTAATATAAGAATAACTACAATTTACCTACAGTTTACCTACAGTTACAGGGCAAACAGGAAACACATCATTCACAATCATGTCTACATCATATCTACATTTTAGACTACAATTAATCTTGGAATGTTCTACATAAACTACAAACTAACTACAATTACGCTACAAACAGTAAATCTAGGTGAGGGCTTCAACAGATCATATCCATTACACTAAATCTACAATTACACTACAATTACACTATAATTACACTGCAATTACACTACAAATACACGACAAACAGTAAATCTAGGCGAGGGCTTCAACAATTATTTTTTTTAAGTCGTTTGGAGAAGTTGTCGGCAGCTTTTCATATTAGTCTCTTTACCAATAAATTTCTCATTTTTGACTTTTTCAGAAGAGGGAATTTTGTTTGGTACCCAAAAAAAAAAAACTACTAAAGTGTATCTGTTTTCATTGTTTTGCTAGTTCGTGGCATATTAAAATGTTTGTTGCAACTTTTGATTTCATGTAGACTTTCAGAAAATTCATGCCACAATTGTTGCAGAGAAAATTGGCACGACATTCAAATATAATGAGATCTCGCTGGCTAATGCATCTCAAGGGCATCTTTCGTTGATTGATCTTGCAATCGTGGACGAAGAACAAGAAAGAATGTGGGGTATGGGTAAAAACGTGGGTGAGGGGGTGAGGAGTAAGGAGAGAGAAACGTGAGATATATGGATACCTTTAATTAAGGAGTAAACACTGCCCATTAATTAGATATGGATACCTTTAATTAAGGAGTAAAAATAACCCATTAATTAGACCCTTAATTAAGTATGGTATAAGATTGATAATTTGGTATACTAAGTGTAATTTACTCAAACATTAAACATGTAGGGTAAAAAGGTTTCCTGTGATATAAGAATGTAAAAATTCCAAAAAAAAAAAAACTTTCGAGCGTTGGCTATGGCAATTGGGCCCGGGCTTAGCCCGGGTTACTCCTAACTAGTTACTAGAATAAATGTCACGCGTAAGTTTATAAAGATATTATGCATATTTACAGGGGCCAATCCAATATATCTTTTCGACAAATATATACTCGCTGAGTTATTTTTATTTTTTTTCAAAAATTTATACTATCGCACCCCAAGGGGTGTAATGTAGGTTTCCTACCCTAATGCAAGTTTTAGTGGCTAATTGTATGACTCGAAACCATGATCTATCGGTCACACTGAGACAACTTAACTGTTGCTCCAAGGCTTCCCTTCCATTAAATAAAATATTGGATGCAATGAAGTACTAACACCTTGAATAGTTCACTTTTCTATTACAATCTTATATATGGACATGGACACTAATTAAGTTTAATATGTGAACTAAACACACCTTTTAAAATTGAAATCTATATAAATACAGTACTTTCCATTACAACTCATTCTCTTGATTAAGGGCCTAGTATTATGCCAAGGATGTTAGAGCTTATTTTCATGATTTTAGTTTGTTTAACCTAAAATCTGAATTTAAGGGTGTATTTGGTATGATGGAAAATGTTTTCTTGGAAAATATTTTTTCTGAAAAACGAGTGGTTTTATCATATATTTTTCCTTATTTGGTTGGTGAACGGAAAACTTTTCCGAAAAATATTTTCTAGTGTTTGGTTAGAGAGTAGAAAATATTTTTTAGGAAAATAATTTTTATGCTACTCTCTTCATCGGGTGGGGGTGGGTTGGTAGGGATGGGGAACAGAGCGTGGAAGGTTGAAAAAGAGTTCTGTAAAATATTTTTCCCTTCTCTTGATAGGAAAAACATTTTCTTTAAATTGGAGGAAAATAAGTTCATGAAAAAATTATTTTTCAAAATATTTAAGTTAACCATATATGAAAAAATTGAAAAATATTTTTCTTCGTACCAAATACACCCGAAGTCAAATCAATTAAATTTGTAATAGAGACATCAAACAATTGAATCAAATCTGAGTGTTTTACCATCCCAAAAGAGATTAAAACGACTCAAGAATAACATAAATTAAATAAAATTGATAATGAAAGCAAGATAGAAAAGAAATTCTAATTGATTTAGAGGATGAATGTGATGACCCAAAAGGTCATCACTTGTTTTTAAAATAAATTCTGCGTTCTGAGGCCTTAAAAACCTCTTTTAGCATCACCTCGATTTGCGTGCGCAGTCCAGACGCGTATCCGGAAAGCCTATATGTAAAATTCTGTGAAAAATGATAATTTTTGACTATAAAATGAATTAATTTGACTTCGGTCAATGTTTGGGTAAACGGACCCGGACCCGTGATTTGACGGTCCCGGAGGGTCCGTAGGAAAATATGGGACTTGGGCGTATGCCCGGAATCGAATTCCGAGGTCCCAAGCCCGAGAAATAAATTTTTGAAGAAAATTGTTTTCTGAAATTATTTAAAGGATTTGGAAATGAAATTTGATTAGAACATGTTGGTATCGGGCCTGTATTTTGGTTCCGGCGCCCGGTACAGGTCTTATATATGATTTAAGATAATTCTGTAAAGTTTGATAAGAAACGGAATCCATTTGACGTGATTCGGACCTTAAATGCAAATTTGATGTTTAAAGAAGTTTTGAGAAATTTCATTGATCTTGAGGTTTATTTCGATGTTCATGATGTTATTTTGGTGATTTGAGTACACGAATAAGTCCGTAGGATGTTTTTGAGGTTGTGTGTATATTTGGTTTGGAGCCCCGAGGGCTCGGGTGAGTTTTGGATAGGCCACGGGGTAAAATTTTGGACTTAAGGAATTGCAGGTCTGCAGGCTTCGCATTTCCCAACCTCCCTTCGCAATTCCCAAACCCATGTTCGCAATTCCCAAGCTTCGCAATTTCCAAACACATGTTCGCAATTCCCAGGCTTCGCAATTCCCAAACCCATGTTCGCAATTCCCAAGCTTCGCAATTCCCAAACCCATGTTCGCAATTCCCAAACTTCGCAATTCCTTAACCCTGTTCGCAATTCCCACATCTGAGACCTGCAACTTTTATACTTAGCCGAATTTTTAACCCATTTTCATATTCTCTCAAAACATAAACACACTTAGGCGATTTTTCAAGGATTTCTTCTTCTCCAAATCAATTGTAAGGCGATTTTAACTATCTTCCTTCTATTCTTAACATCTTTTAACATGATTTCAACTTCAAATCAATGATTTTCATGAGGGAAATTGGGTGTTTTGGGTAGAACCTAGGTTTTTCAAAAATTGGGGATTTGGACCTCGATTTGAGGTTCGATTTCAAAATAAATTATATATTTGAGTTCGTTGGGGAATGGGTGATCGAGTTTTGGTTCGAACCTCGGGTTTTGACCATGTGGGCCCGGGGGAATTTTTGACTTTTTGGGTAAAACTTTGGAAAATTCATTTTCATGCATTCAAATTGATTCATTTAGCGTTTATTGATGCAATTAAGTAACTAGTGACTAGATACGAGCGAATTGGTAGTGGAATCAAGGGGTAAAGCTATAATTGAATCGTGAATTGTGTTCGTGACATCGAGGTAAGTGTTTGGTCTAACCTTAGCTTGAGGGATTAGGAGTTGTGTCTATTTGCTACGTGTTAATTGTGGAGTACGACGTATAGGCATGGTGACGAGTATCTATACGTTGGTATCAAGCATGCCCATGAGTCTAATTATATTGTAATTGCTATGACTCCGTTGTGGTTTATTGTGCCTCACATGTTATTATCATCATTCTTCCTGTCGATGCCCCCTTTTCCTCGCGAAATCGGGTTTATGACATTTGGGAGGACAACTCGTTTCCTTTTGGGAATTGGGTTTGAATTGAAGAGTCACCACCTAATGATTAAGTGCATTAGGACACTAAGAAGAACTTTGATTTAGAAAACCAGAGATTGGGTAAGGGCTTGAAATTATCCCGAGGGGAAGCTGTTAGGCACCCCTCAAGATCCACTAGTGTGGTTCCCGGCCATACTATAATTGTGACTTTAAGTGCAAACAACAAGTAGACAAGCAAGAATTACAAATATGAGGGGATTTTCACATAATCATTGTAAGTAATTGCAGTTAAAAGAAGCTGAAATTTGAGAGAAGGAGCAGTTTTTAAAACGAGTAAAAAAGAGGACATTTTCACATAGCTGTTGCAAGTTAAAAGCAGTAAAAAAACTGAAGTTTGAGAAAAAGTAGTTGAAATTCTGAAATAAAATAAACAAATAAGGGAAGGGGTCCTAAGTTTATACATAATATGGATCACCCCACACAACACCCGATAACCGTTTATACACGTGGTGTTATCGCATGGTCATCATATCCATATCTATCCTTTCCCACCCCGTTAAGGTATTAAAGCGCGGAATAGTCTCGTTTCTTATTGCATACTATTACCCGCCCCAATCCTATCAGCCCCGGAGGTATTTGGGACTACTAATCCTAAAGGGAAGGGATGTGAGGTTTTATGGTTTCAAAGGACAAAATTCTAAGGCGACAACCAGAACACATATGTAACAAATACGGGGGAGAAGCATATAGCAGATAAAAAGGCTCAAACAGACCTCCTTTAAACAAAGCGAAGCATATAGTTTTGGCATGTCTTTCATACGGATTAGGGTCTGATTAAACTTAAGAGTTGTGACAGACTGATCTATTACATATTTCAGATAAGAAGCTCAAATCAGGCCTGCCTGCTGGTTGTAGTTAATAAAATCTGATTCAATTTATAAGTTACCCTATGGCTTGCCTAAGTGTTGAACGAAAACCTATAGGCATGATATCTATTAGTTTTAGAAAAGAAGTATACTGATTTTAAAGAAGAGGACTTGTTAAAAACAGGAGTATAAGTTCTGCGGTCGTTATTGTTACTACTGATTTTAGACTCATAAGCGAATGGTCGATTCAGATTTAGTTGATAACTCCTATAGGCATGCTTTCTAGGTGCTATTGATTTAAAAATATTTTTTACAATCGAAACAAAAGTGCGGAAGTCCTATAGGCATGGTATCTAAATGATGTTAGTTATTTTAACCTATAGACAGGTTTGCCTAGTGACAGATGATGATGCGAAATTCAGGAAGTCCTATAGGCATGTTAGCTATATGATATGCAGCAATTGGAGATGACTTATAGACATGTTCTCTACATAATGTAGAAGTGCAAAAACCTATAGAGATAGTATCTATATAATACAGAATCCTATAAACATGGTTTCTATATGAAATGCATAACCTATAGACATGGTCTCTATAAAATACAGAAATAAAAGTTGAAAATAGGATACATGAGTGCAGGAGTGTAAGTATTCCCTATGAACATGATATCTACCCCTTTTGCATGCAGGATTGACCCTCCCCTTTTCACTAATAGCCCCAATAGTTATTACAAGTTATTACAACCCATAATGAATAAGAAAAGGTAAAAATTACATCAGAGAACTAAAATTTACAACCAAAGAGAGCCTGATTCAGGTTTCCTGCCTGAAGCATGAAGTAAACCAAATCCAAAGACCAAGATCCAAAGCCTTTCTCATTTGGGGTGTGTCAGAGTTCCCCAAGAGCCTCATGGACTCTGGGCAGTGCTCACACCCAAATACATTGCAAGATTGAGTCATAGTGCAGTGTGGAAGGGCCAGCCCTCAAATGTCCAAGTTCAGAGGGAACTCAAGGTCCCAAAGCAAGGGTCATAGGAGGGGGCAGAACTTAGAAGCTAAGAGAGAATGTAAGTGCAGAGAGGGAATTCTGGGGAAAAAGCAAAGACATGCTATTGGTCATACCTAGCAATTGGAGTGCTGGCACACCCCAACCAGCCTGTTAGGCCACATTGTTTGGGAGTTAGGATCCCCTAAGGGATCAAGTCCAAACATGAGCAACAACTTGGATGTTGCCATGTCCTGAACTTCAACTCAAACACATAGAAGGGGGCAGGGGTGCAGGGATTCACAGTAAGAACATATGCAAAGAAATTGACATGCTGATTAACATTAAACGTAGGCAGTAAAGCAGACATGGATGTAGAAGCTGTAAAATAAACACATTGGGATGAGGATAAATACCAAACTAGAACATACCAGTTTCAGGGAAACAAGAGAAGAAAGCAGTAGTCTTGTAAAGCCAAAGTGCAAGCAAACAATCAGAATGCTATGATTAGAGAGCTATGATACTTGAGTAGTGTAAAAGTGTTGAATTGAGAGTTGTGTGATTGAACGTGTTCTGAAAAAAGTGTCGAATTCAAGGTGTTTTGGTGAGAAGGGAGTCGTGCCCTTTTTATAGTGTAGAAGGCAAGCAGAATAAAGTAGGAGAATAATTTGAAAATCAATTACAAAAGTTTCCCTTTAATTAAGGGATTCTGATTTCAAACGGGTAAAAATAATTAAGGAAAGACATTGATCAAAACCTTTTCCAAAGCAGTACAAGGAGGGTAAATACACAGAGATTTATTTAAGGAAAAAGTCTGGTAGCACACGGTTTGTGCAAATAAGGAAAGGAAATCAATTAACAGCCAGTAAATCACAAGGTCTGAATTTGTTATGGATGAATCTAGTCAGAAAAGGTGAAGAAAGGTTTTTCTTAAGGAAAATCAGTAACAATCAATCAAACCCTAAAAAAAAGATTCTGAATCAATCATAGGTTGGAAAACCTTTTCGGAAGAAAGAATTCATCACACATATAAAAACATACAGCCATGCTTAAGCACAAAGAACTATCATGCTAATCAGCAGAAGAGTCTAGCATAGAAAAAGTTCAGAGTCGTAAACAAAGAAGTTCAAACTTAGCTCATAGACTCAGAATGAGTCTAAAAGAGTCAAGGGTTCCAAAATAGAACCCCTGTTCAAACACCTGACCAAACCTTGTCAAAAACCCCCAAATTCTAGGGTTTCCACTTCGAATCAGATACAGAGACGAGGAGGCAAGTAATTGAAACAGGCTCAGAGATCTCTTTCAGAGACTCATGAGAAAACAAACAGATACAATAGCAAGTTCGAAGCAACAGAGTGAAGAAACTGATTTGAAGCATAGTGAGAGTAGAAGGAACATGTTCAAGAAAACCTGGGACTTAAGCAAGTTCAGAAGAGAAAAGAGATAGTATAACACTTAAGAAGACAATAGAAGAAAAACGTTTAAATGGAACTCAAACAAAGTCCAGTAGAAGGCAAACAAAACTTAAGAACTCAGTATGAAATACATACAGTAGGAAAGCACAAAATAACGGAAAAATATAGCAAAGAACGTATAGAGAAACGCAGCAAGACAAACATGCGAGCATAGTCTAGGAACACAGTAGAAAAACAAAGCACAGAAGAATCATGTAGGGTAGAAAGAAAGCATAAGAAAACAGTAGAAGCACATGCGTGACAAATACACACAAAGAAAGGAAAAGACAAGTCAAAAAAATATTTTAAACCTTTCAGAAAACCCTAAATCGGAAAGAAGTAATTCTTGAAAGAAAAATTTGGGAAAATGTTCTTAAAAAAACTCAAGTAGAGCACAGATATAGAACAGATCTAAGAAAAAAAATTAGAGAAAACCTCGAATAGCTAGGGTTTCAGAGGAACCCTAAAACGAGAATGGCTTGGAACAGGTCCGATCTGAGTCGGATAAGTCAGAGATAGGCTCATAATGCTTGGATACGCCGGAGCAAGGCCGGTGAGGCCATAGAACCTTGAATCGGAGAAGATCTGAACGGATACCATCGAGGTCAGACCTCAAAACTTCGAACACCAAGTGTTTAAGAGCAGAGAGAGATAGGTTCAAGCCATCCATCCGGAGAGTCCATAGATTCCGGTGAGGTTGTGGTTGAAGACGGTGAGGGAGGCTAGGGTTTCAAGAACCTTCGAGAGAGTTTGAGAGAGGGGGGTGTTTGGAGGCGGCTGAGAGATGGGAAATGAACGAATTAGGGTAGGGTTTAATTATGGAAGGGTGGATTGGGGACGTTGATCTCAGAGATCAACGGCCAAGATCAAAAGGGCTTGGGTCAGGTAATTTAAAACGGGTTAAGGGTTGGGTTAAATGGAATTGGGCTGGTCCGAAATTGGGTTCGAAATTAGGTCAATTAGGGGAACCAATTTTGGCTAAAATTGAAATAAAATGAGGCCAGATTTTAAATAACCAGTTTTTCCCATTTGAATTTATAAAAAATAGTAAAATGATTATTCATATTTGATTCATATTTGAGGGGAGAATTGTATTTTTATTTGTAATAAAAAAAGTAGCTAACTGGATAATACATTATCCTGAAACAAATTGAAAGCACTATATTAATTTATACTATATAATCATTAGATTAAAAATACTGGAATAAATTTTATAATTATAAAATGCTGTTAATTCTTAACATAGGCTAAAATCGCAATTATATGCAATTTAGCTTTTAAAATACCAAATAAATTTGTAAAAATATATAAAAAATTACCCTAGCTATATTTGGTACAAATTTGAGAATAAAATAAGTTATTCACCAAAATGATAATTTTGGAAATAATTATCAATTTTTGTACTGCTAAAGTGGGCAATTAATTTATTTAAAAATTAGAAAAAAATACTAAAACACTTGGGCATACTTATATATGCTATTTTGAAAGTATTTGCATGAAAAAAATACATAGGGAAAAAATTGGGTATCAACATATGTGTATTGACTACGACCCGCTTCGAAGTGTCTTGCATAAGCCCGAATTATCGAGTAGATTGGCCAAATGGGCCATCGATCTTGGAGGGTATGATATTGAATATCAGCCTCGAACGGCTATCAAGTATCAAATTTTGGCAGACTTTGTGGCCGATTTCGCGCCTACATTCGTACCCGAAGTAGAAAAGGAACTCTTGCTATAAACGGGCACGTCATCAGGGGTATGGACTCTCTTCACAGACAGTGCCTCGAATGTGAAAGGATCTGGGTCCGACATCGTTTTAAAATCGCCTACGAGCAGTGTCATTAGGCAATCTATCAAAACTTCTAAATTAACTAACAATGAGGCCGAGTGTGAGGCCATGATTGCAGGTCCCGAATTAGCCAAGGGCCTTTGAGTAGAGGTCATCGAGGCAAAGTGTGACTCCTTTTTGGTGGTGAATCAAGTAAACGGGAGCTTTGAGGTTCGAGACGATCGAATGCAGAGGTACTTGGACAAACTTCAACTGAGCACCGCTTCAAGGAATAGACACTGCACCATGTACCTCGAGAACAAAATAGCGAGGCCGATGCACTTGCAAACTTGGGGTCATCGATTGAAGAAGATGATATCGTCCAACTATCGAGGTCGATGGTCAAAGAAGGCCATGTAGAAATTAATTCAACAAGTTTAACGTGGGATTGGAGAAATAAGTACATAGACTACTTGAAGCATGGGAAGCTCCCCACGGACCCAAAAGAGTCGAGAACACTTCGAGCCAAAGCAGCTCGATTCTCACTCGATGAAAATGGAACGTTGTATAGAAGAACCTTCAATGGACCGCTGGCAGTGTGCTTGGGACCCGGGGACACCGATTATGTATTATGAGAAATCCACGAGGGCACTTGTGGGAACCATTCTAGTGCCGACTCTTTGGTTCACAAGGTGATCAGAGCGGGGTATTATTGGGATAGCATGGAAAAGGATACCAAGGAGTTCGTTCGAAGGTGTGATAAATGCCAAAGATTTTCACCAATGATCCATCAACCCGGTGAACAACTCCATTCGATCCTATCCCCGTGGCCATTCATGAAATGGGGGATGGACATTGTCGGCCCCCTACCAACGGCGCTAGGTAAAGCTAAATTTATTTTGTTTATGACTGACTACATCTCAAAATAGGTAGAAGCTCACGCCTTCGAGAAGATAAAAGAAAAAGAAGTCATCGACTTCATATGGTACCACATTATATGTCGGTTCGGGATACCTGCTGAAATAGTATGTGACAATGGGAAACAATTCATCGGCAACAAAGTGACGAATTCCTCGAGGACCATAAAATCAAAAGGAGTCTATCAGCGCCTTACCACCCAAGTGCAAATGGTCAGTCCGAATCCACAAACAAAACCATCATTCGAAACTTAAAGAAAAGGTTAGATGATGCAAAGGGGAAATGGAGAGAAGTATTGCCCGAGGTGCTGTGGGCATATCGAACGACGTCAAAGTCGATCACGAGGGGGACCCTGTTTTCTTTGGTATACGGGTTTGAAGCATTGATCCCAGTCGAAGTCGGGGAACCTAGCGTCAGGTTTCAGCATGCCACGGAGGACTCAAATCATGAAGCTATGAAGACTTCTCTCGAACTACTAGATGAAAAACGTGAGGCCGCATTAATTCGAATGGCCGCGCAAAAACAAAGGATCGAAAGGTATTATAACAGAAGGACGAACCTTCGATATTTCAGAGTCGGGGACTTAGTCCTAAGGAAAGTCACTCTCAACACTCGAGACCCAAACGAAGGGAAACTAGGCCCCAATTGAGAAGGACCGTACCGTGTCCTCGGAGTCGTAGGGAAAGGATCCTACAAACTTAGTACAATGGAAGGCGAGCAACTACCAAACAATTGGAATGTATCGTTGCTCAAACGCTATTACTGCTGAGGTATGACCTTCTCCCTTTTTTCCATCTGTATTTAAACTAACTCCTTGCAGATGTTAGATTGGAAACATCGAAGCACCTTTCAGCTCGAAAACCTTGGGTTTTAAAGCATGCGTTGCACTCTTTTTCTCTTAGATCGGGTTTTATCCCAAATGGGTTTACCGCCAAGGTTTTTAACGAGTTAACACCTATATGCTACCTAAGAAATATTCAACAAGTATTCAAGGCTTCTTTTCAATCAACCTCGAACACTGGGGGGCATCACCCTCGGAGGACGCATTCTCGAAGAAAGCGATTCATGCCAAGGAGGGCCTCGATAGGGGAATGTTGTAATGGGCCAAACGGTCAAGTGAACCGTGTCTATGTAGAATAGTCGAGCCCCCAGCGGCAAAACATGTACACATGTATCAATTATTTGAAGAAGCATTCTTATTATATCAAAACACTTTGTGCCTCAAAAAGTCTACTATTTTCACATTTAACGGCTCAAGGGTCAAAACCCCGAACTCACCCGAATACTCCGGGACTGTCATCGACAATCAACACATCGAATCATCAAACACTCGAACTTATAAGACCTCAAAGAGGCATACTCGAGCTCAAAAGACCTCAAAGAGGCATCCCCTCGATATAAAGGCCAAGTCCATCACACTCGGGACTAAGGCCATACAAAAGACTACAGTCATATGAAAAGGCTATGACCGAAATATTATGGCTCGGAGACGTCCGGCTTCCGCCATAAAACTAAAAGGCCTTCATATACTTCGAAAAAACCGGTTAAATCAGGCTACCCTCGGCAAAAGCAAATTATAAGGGGCTTCGATATAATCAGCCCTAGAATAATGCGAAGGCTTCGATAACATCAGCCTTTGAAAAAACCTCAAGAGGTATTCGATTAACGTTGCATATCAAATTACAAACGAAGTTACAATCAATTGAACCTTCAAAAAAATCAAATGAATATGAATACAAAAAATACATGCTAAGGCATACCAAAATTTTCACTAAGTCTTTAGCCAAAAAGAGCGAAAAATTTATAGTCATTTTAGAGGCTGAATTGGCCCTACCTAAAGAGCCTAAGGGCCAACCCAAAAGAGCCTAAGGGCCAACCTAAAAGAGTCCAAGGGCCAACCTAAAGAGCCTAAGGGCCAATATTTAAAGCGCTTAAAGGTTGCACCATGCTCGAGACCTTACTCAGCTCGGACTCAAAAGTCCCGAGCTAAAGCTTAGCTCGAAGATCGAACCTTAAGCGATAACTTATTATCGATCAATGATCAAAACACAAAACTTGAGGGTCTACTCTACCCCGAATTTGAGTCAACGCTCAGAGATTATAGCATCAAAAATCAAGCAAACTTTGAAGAAAAATTGAAGGCAAACGATCAAGGAAACTCCTTTCCTTTTTATATATACAAAAAGATATTGCACAGGAGTCCTACAAAGCAAAAAATTACAAAAATAAAGAAAAAATTCTACCTACACTAGAGGGGCATTCCCCCCCGGACCTGTCACTCCCCGGGACCAGCCTCTTCCCCAGGGGTAGCTTCTTCGGCAACCTTAACCTCTTTATTATCTTCATCGGAAGAAAGGACAAATTTGGCATCAGCCTCATATGCCTTAGCTTGCTTTATCTCCTCGGAAAGATCGAAGCCCTTAGCATGGACCTCTTCGAGGGTCTCCCTCAGGGATCGGCGTCGGGCATATTCATTGCTTCTTTTCTCTCGGTCGGAATCCCCTCTCAACTCCATCTGAGCATCGGTAGAATCCTTTAAATAGAAGGTCGCCGTCTTGTCGGCCTTGTCTTGTATTTCTCTGGCTTCGGCTCGGACTTCCACAACTTCGGCCTTAGCCTTCGCAAGACCAGCTCGAGCTCAGCTATTCTGCCAGCCAGAACAAAGTTTCTCCCTTGAGCATTACGAAGTTGAACCTCGAGGAATGATACCTTCATCAGTGCATCATTTTTAGCCACAACGAGGGTGTCCATCTTTGCCTTCCATTCATTGCACTCAACTCGAACTTGATCTACCTCGCCCCGAAGCTGCCCAATCATATCTAGTTGTTTCTGCAGCTGAGACATTGAAGTATTAGCCTCTGAAGACGGAAAAGGTAGCCCGTATTTTTTCAGAATAGAGGTTACCTGCTTCTCTAACTCACTCTCGTATTCACGAGCTTTGGTCAACTCCGATCGAAGATGCTTTAGTTCTTCCTCCCTTTTGTCAAGGAGAAGCCTAATGGTTTTCTCCTCATTCGAAGCTCTACGCAACTCGGCTTCACAATGACGCAATTCGGTCTTCAATTTGTCAAAGGCCTACAGAAAGGAGATAAAAGAAGAAAAATAAGGCATTGGAAAAATTGCAGTACCATTAAAAACTTACAATCGAGCAAAGACGTTGAGCCTCCTTGAAGATTGAGCTCGCATCCACCTGGTCGGCCTTATCGACCTCGGCAAAGCAACTTTAGAAGGGGCCGTTTTCACTCGAGACTCCGCCTAGCTCGGACGCCTTCAAGTTCAGAGCATCCCTAATGGCATTATCGGAGAAGGCCGGAAATGTCGAGGAATGACATGCTGTCATAGCCTCTGGGAGATCACCCGAGGTGATCTGTTCAGGAAAAGGAGCTTCAAAGCTCGCTCCTTTTGGAGTATTTCCAGAAGTTTGGGAAGAAGTTACCACGTCAGATGATGCAGGGCCTTTATTCCCTTTTTCTTTTAAAGTTCCTTCCTCGAGGCTAGGGGCCCCGATCTCAGCAGGCTTGATAGCCTCGGAAGATTTCCTGGTTTGAGTCACCAACATCCAACCCTCCACCTCGTCACCATCATCGTACATGGATTGCTAGGCCGAGTCAATATCCACATTGATGACGACGTTTTTCTTGCGCCTCCGAGAGGGCTCTGTTTGGCTTTGAGTGTCCTCGCTCTTCGAGTACCTTTTTCTCTTGTTATCCTTCTTTGGCTTTGGAGCCAAAGATCCTACTTCCTCCCCGGAAGGGGGCGACCTCATCTCGAAGAACTCACCAATACCTGCAATAGAAGAATCAGGTCACATGAAGGAAGACATTCTTAATAAGTAAAGAAACGGTATGACGCGTACCGTGGTGTTTCGCTTCCCACTTGCCTTTCGACAAGTCCCGCCACTTGCGTTTGTCGTATGATGAAGTAGCAACTAGCTTGCGAACCCAGTCCTCGAGGTCAAGGACCGCATTGGGCATCCACGGGACCGCTGCGGAAAAGGGATAGGAATAATTATGCGAAGTTTAGCAAAATTTATAGGAAAGAACTAAAGCAAAAAATTCCACTCACGTTCGAAGTTCCATTTCTCGGGGAACGGCAGGAACTCCTCGGGAATATCATCGACGGTCCTCACCCGGATGTACCGGCTCATCCAACCTCGATCCTTGTCTTCGTCGTTACTGGCAAAGAAGGACTTGGTTGATCGGCGTTGGAATTTGATTAACCCTCGGAAATGTTGAGGTCGATATAACCGGATGAGGTGGCTGAGGGTGAACTCGAGCCCGGCCTTTTCGACGAAGAACCTCATAATTATTACGATCCGCCAAAAGGAAGGATGAATCTGGCCCAAGGTGACCTGATATCTTCGGTAGAATTCAAGCACGAGCGGATCGAGGGGACCCAACGTAATGGGGTATGTATACACACTCAGGAACCCCCTCTACGTAAGTTGTGACGTCCTCATCACGAGAAGGTATTTGCAGAACGACCTTCTCTTCCCGTTTACACTCTCTCCTCACAACATCAATATGTTTTTCCTCAATGGACCTTATGTATCTCGATGCATGCTCTCGACGGCCGGGGACGTCGGGAGGGTTCTCGACTATAAAGTCCTTTTTCAAAGTAAAATTGTTCGGTATAATCTCATGAAGCGCCGACGGTTTACCACCGGCCGGACGGGAAATAGAAGTGGAGGTTCCTTCTTTCTGAGGAACGGACTTGGAAGTTTTTGCCATCGGTTCTTTAGAAAAAGAAGGAAGAAATGAATAAACCGGCGAGGTTTTAAGCTAATGCAGCGGAGGAACCGGTGGTGAAAAGGAAACGTATAGAGGAAAATAGGTGTTGCAAGGTGGAAAAGTTCTTGATTAGAAGAGAAAACAAGTATATATAGAGGAAGGCAGCGACAGTTCATTAATGTTGATGGCCGACCGGCTCTGACGGGCATTTAATGCTTTTAGGGAAAGGAACTGATGGGACGCTTCAGTCATTTCAACACTTACGTCATAAGGGTGATGCTATCATAAAGGGTTTCGGGAATTCAAATCGTTTCATATCATTTCATTCTAAGAAACGCAGGGACTATCTGTATGCGGTCGAAATCGGAGAGCTCGATTTCGAGAACTTAACGGTACCCCGGGCTCGAGCTCGGGCAGCACGAAGTGAAAACCAGACCTGACTGAAAAATGCATACCTCGAGGGAGCAAATCGGAGACCCGTCATGATCTACCTCGAGGGCAGTACAATTTCGATGACACTCAAGAAAGAGCGGAAATTTCTCAAGGACACGTGGATCAGGGTATAAATTATGGGATAAGATTTGTACGAAATAGTACGAGTCCGTACTAGATTGTTATACAGCTGTACCAATAGAATTCTTTACCATAATTGGGAATATACCATATTAGGGCTTTCTCCTCCTATATAAAGGGGACCCCAATAATTTGTAAACATGATCTCATTCACTGCAATAGAATATTCTACTCTGTTTTTCTCGTTTACCATGCTCCACAATTGTTCTTCAGCTTTATTGTTTTTACTTTATTGTTCATACTTTGTTAGCTCTCAACTCACCTTGAAGCTCCCGAGATAACCGAGCCCGAGGTCCCCGTTGCTCTAACAACGCTGGTTTGGCTTATCAATTTCTCTTACTTAAACCTAATATTACTTGCATATTCACTAGTATTGGAATAAATTACATATCTTTAAAACCACAAATCACCTTTAATTGTTACTCACATTTTTCTAGGTAAACATAAACAACGATAGTATAAAAAAGATTTACTATGTTAGTAAACATAAATCAAAACCATATTAAAATATGTTTGTCACACACCCCCATGACATGACATAAGTTGTTATAAGCCCGAATTGGCCGTTCATTCATGACAGATTACGGAAACTTTGGTTCGATCGGACTCTGATCTCGTTTCTGTTTATAATTTAAATTAGTATCATTAGGTAATTTATTATTTAAATATTTAAATGAATAGTTAGTTACTTCGTCAAATGTAACTATTTTATAAACATAGAAGATTGATTATCAAAATTCATTTATTTTCTATAAATCAAGTAAAACGAACCAAACCAAATAAAGTTAAGTAGTTTTCATGCATAAATCCGATGATAACCAAATCTGTCGTGCATAAAATTCAAACCAAATAACTCAAAACAACAATTCAGCAGCTACAAATGCTCGTTACTCCAAATTAATTGGTGCAACAAAGCTAAAATACTGCCAATAAAGATCATATATTAAACCTCTATCTTATTATCACCTTCACTTATTTTTACTGCTAGATTTTGCTTCTTTTAAGTAGCTTATTCATCACATTCTAATGATCATGTTCTTATTTAATCAAACTCTTAGTCATTGAGAATATTTAGTAAGGACGTTGACCAACGTAGTTGCCAGGAGGATCATAGCTGCAAATAACAAACCACCATCCATTATTGCACTGAGCCCTAGCACAACCAACTCGAACCGAGTTACGCCAAACCACCTGAGTATAATGCAGACACTGGTTTCCGGTAGTGCAACAATTGTTAGTATAGTCATAGTAGGGTTTCTCTGCCACCCACATATTAACAGCAGCTGCGCCGGTGAAAGAACCAGAACCCTTGGCAAGATTTTCACCATAAGGACCATTAGAGTGGACAAGATTGCAATCGCCAATTCTTTGATTAGCATAAGTTTGTGCATAATTTGCAAGAGTTGTGTCCCATGTTATTGCACTAACACCAACTTGAGTTCGAGCAGAATTATGAGCATTGAGGTAGTCTGTTTGTGAATTTTGGGCATGAGAAGGAAAAGCAAAGGCCAAGATTATGAAACAAATTATAAGAGTGGAAAAAGGAGCATTGGATATTGCCATTTTTGAAGAGATGATGAGAATGAATTGGATAAGTTGGCTATTTATAGGTGAAAAAAAATGATTATTTTGCTACGTGAAATTTGGAAATGCATGTGCATGCAAAGCGAAAAGAAGTTGAGCGTTTCTTAAAGCAACTTTTAAAGTCAGGAAGACATCTCCCTTGGTAAAGTTACAGTGCTTTCACCTTAAGATACATACTGCTAGTAAGTATTTAAATAATATACACAAAACTATGTAAAAAAGATTTATAATTAGTTGTGGTTTTACCTGTTGTAATAGGTCATTTACCTCTTTTGGATGTAATGAACAGAGGTCAGGTGGAATGTCTCCCTTTGTTATGTGCTCTTTTTGCTGGAATTATATAAAAGGAAGGCGCCACCTAAAGGCGTAAAATTTTGAAAAAAAAAATGGTCATTTACCAATATTTGTAGGTTACTGATTATATTTTCTATAGAAAGTTACTTATAGTTGACTTTTTAATAACCTGAATGTAGTCTTTACGTTATCATTATATATTTGTTGAACTCTAAACTCTTAAATAAAAGGCATATAATGCAAGTAGCTAGGGCATGTTGAGATAATTTGCGTATCTTAATGCATGTCTTTACTAAAAGAAGTAATCACGTATTGCTTAAGTCTAGCCCTTTAGACAAATCAACTTGTATTCCTCTAGATTAACTACAACGATGTGTAATACTTTTTGTCTGTTTTCATATAACACTGGTGTTATCTGATCACGCCCAACTCTAGTCCTAAAAAGGATAAGCGGTCGCTGCAAATATAATCCGGTTTACAATTTCGGAGTTGAATCCCACAGAGAACTAAGGCTTAGCTGTAGTTGTTCAATATCGCTAAGAAATACAAGTCCAAACAATTTTCTAATTATAAAGATTATAATATTTATTTTTATCTAATTAACTAACAAATCTAGAAAACTGTAAAACTATCAATTAACAAGGATAAGGATTGGAGTCAAGATTAAGGAGGTCTAGAGTTATAATTTTTCCAATTATCGGAATTCTTCCCGCTACGTTTTCTATAAATTCGCCTAAGTATTCTCTACCGATCATGAGCGCTCTGACTGTCGTAACTCTCTCCCTAGTAATTAGCACAATTTACTAGATGCACTCTCCCGAGTTACGCTAGTTGGCTCTGTTTATCACAGCTCACTTTAGATTGCACCCAAGGCTTCGTTATCCCTAATCTCACCTTTAAACCTGCAGTTATAGATCCCTCTTATACTTTGGGAGTGGTGTTGTTCAACAACTACCTAAATATGCACACTCTCTCGAGTTATGCACACTAAATAGGCACAGCTAATTGAGGATCCTGTCAATTAACTACAACAAACACGTAGTTGAACAAATAGAGAAAATACTATGGCTCAATTATATAAAAATAACAAGAATTTATCCTACAAAAGGTTCCATCAAGACCCTAGATAACAAATTAGCTATTCATAATAGCATGTAAAACTACATTACTAAAAGTCATAACCAACAATGAAAAATAGGAAGAGGAAGGAAAAACTCGTCGAAGAATTCCTCGCCTTGCTCCTAGCGTGTTCTTGCCTCCAAGGGTGTTGTCTAACCCTAAAGTAGTGTCTCCTCTCTAAAAAAAAACAAGCTTTTTTTTTTTAATCTTGGGCGAGTTTCTACAGCTTATAAGGGTTTTACAAAAGTTTCCCCGAAATTATACTTTGGCCCCCAAAATTTTCAGGTTCGTGAACAGTTCACCGCGGCCGCGGCGTGGACCGCGGTGAACATTGCCCATTCTGTTTTTGTGTTTTATCTCCCCGCATTGCACCGCGGTGGACTTTTGCCCAGGCCATTTTCTTCTGCTCCTCTGTGTTCGGGTACATCTTGAGTGGGTGTTTTCTTCACATTATTGCCTCCAAACACTTCATGTTGCTTCCTCACATATAATATTCCCTGCGAAACCAAATAACATTATTTAAGGCATTTTGTTGGCAATTTACCTTATAAAACAACAACAAAGCATGAGCAATTTAAGGTGTAAATATCAACTATATAGCCTACTATCAACAGCCCACACTTAAATTATTGCTAGTCCTCGAGCAATTCACCACACTCCATCAAAATTCCTTCCCTAAGCTTTTCCCTCAACGACTCACACCATGAACATTTCACAAAAGTTGCACCTAGTAGTGAGCAAACTTTACCTCAAGAATCAAATCTTTCGTACCACGTAATATTCGCACTTACTCAAACCACTCTATACAAGAGTCAAGACGTACCTTTCCTTTGTGAATCACATGCCCTCACATCACACAAGAGAGTAGTTCCATATATAATGATAGTGATAACAATTAGGAACTAAAATAGACAGAATTCGCTCGCTCTCAAAAAGAAGATTCACATGCCACAAAGATGCACCATAGGCTTGCCCGTAGTGTAGTACTTGACTAATTGAGCCCCACTCAGTCTAAGATCAATATGACTTATTTGGTTGTAATGTAGGCTAAGGGACGGGTAGGATATATTTGGATATAGTGACTAACCTTCCTAAGCACTTTTAATACAATTACATTAAACTTCAAGATCATCATTTTGTCAGCCACACTCCACCACATTTATTTAAACATCCCCATAATTAGGTGCAATTTGTACAAGCTACCACATATCAATCACTATACAATATATTTTTTTTCGTGGTGCTTCTCTTTTTATGCTTCAACATTCTGCACCTTTTCTCTATATCCATGGTTCCACTTCAAAAACCAAACCACCACCCCACACTTTTGCTTTTGCATATTTTCAATACCATTCTAGTGCTTAGTGAGAGGAAAATTGGTTCAAACAGCAGGCTATTCAAACAATTGGGTAAGGTTCACATTGTGGTTGCCAAAGAAATAGGCTTATAGGCTCAACGGGGTTAACTAAGATATAATGCATTCAGGTGGGTTTACTTTATATGTCTGGCTCAACAAAGAAATGCCTATATCACTTCTAAAACTAAATGAAGCTACTATTTCGTTTCGCAAACACACAGGGCAAGTTCTAGGCATCAAATGTACATCATGGAATACAGTAACACACACACACATGGCACATGACTCACTCCGGATTAGTTTATCAATACCTTCTCTTTTGAGTGTTCGAGTTAGATACAAACATGCAATTTTAAGGCACTTAACAAGATTCAACCCTTGAAGCTAAGCGTTACACTCTAGTGTCTATCGTGTTCAGGTGTAAAAACGCTAAGGGTTTTTCCTTCGATTTTAACTCGTAGCCCAATAATCCTAACCTAAAACTAAAACGAACAAAAAAACAAAACTACCTATACCCGGTTCAAGCTAAACCCTTGGAAAAGAACCGTGGCCCAAAGAAAAACCAAGGGGGAGTTACTACACTACCTAAAAACAAAAAAAAAATTTGTTATTTTCTTTAGACTTACTTCCCTCAAGAAAACTGTCTAGAAGATCCGTCATCAGGAAAAGTCCACTCTTTTTAAAAAAAATATTATTTAATTAAACAAACACAGCTAAAGTAGCATGAAAAGTCACCCAGACAATATCCTCACCCCACACTTAAAATTGTGCATTGTCCCCAATGCACACCCATACATACAAGAGGGTAAAAGAAACTCCCTGGTGGGCCAAAGGCCGAAGCACTAGCAGTTCATCGGGTACTCAGACTTCTCTCAAGCTTGATCCTTCGTGCGGGTACCTCACACTTAGTTCCAACCATTTGGTTTGCTGTTGCATCCTTTCAATACCTTTGCTTTCCATGCTCCTAGAAAATAAAAAATTGACACTACAAAAATAATACAATAACTAAAAATAATAATAATAATAATAATAATAATAATAATAATAATAATAATAATAATAATAATAATAAAGCAGTAAAGTTGGGTTTCCTCCCAACAAGCGCTTGATTTAACGTCGCGGCACGACGTGAATCACTTTTCGCCTACACCTCGAGCTTATGAATTGAACCCCAAGTTTTGATTCAAGCTTATGATTATGCTCTTGGGGCGGTATAAATTCTTGCGAGCCAAAAATTAGGTAAAGTCTTATGCACTTTTTGGCTCTCGGCCCGGGAGTGTCACCTTGCCTAGACGGCCTTGAGAATTTTAAAATATAAGGCTCATCTACCTCTTCCTTGGACTCCTTTTTATGCTCGTAAGGATCCATTCCCTTTTCACCATCCNAAAAAATCTTTTTGGTATTTTACTTTAGACTTACTTACCCTCAAGAAAACTGTACTAGAAGATCCGTCAATCAGGAAAAGTCCACTCTTTTTAAAAAAATATTTAATTAAACTAATACAACTAAAGTAGCATGAGAAGTCACCCAGACAATCTCATCACCCCACACTTAAAATAGTGCATTGTTCCCAATGCACACCCATACATACAAGAGGGTAAAAGAAACTTCCTGGTAGGCCAAAGGCTGAAGCACTAGCAGTTCCTGGGGTACTCAGACTTCTCCCAAGCTTGGTCCTTCGTGCGGGTACCTCACACTTAGTTCCAACCATTTGGTTTGTTGTTGCATCCTCCTAATACCTTTGCTTTCCATTCTCCTAAAAAATAAAAAATTGACACTACAAAAATAATACAATTAAAAAAAATAAAAAAAAAGCAATAAAGCTGGGTTGCCTCCCAACAAGCGCTTGATTTAACGTCGCGGAACGACGCGAATCACTTTTTGCCTCCACCTTGAGCTTATGAATTGAACCCCAAGTTTTGCTTCAAGCTTATGATAATGCTCTTGGGGCGGTACAAATTCTTGCGAGCCAAAAATTAGATAAAATTTTATGCACTTTTTGGCTCTCGACCGAGGAGTGTCACCTTGCCTAGACGGCCTTGAGAAATCCAAAATATAAGGCTCATCTACCTCTTCCTTGGACTCCTTTTTATGCTCATAAGGGTGAATTTCCATTTCACCGTCTGAACATAATGTAGAGAAGTGTTTGGAATGAGGTCCAACGCGCTCAAATACATGAACTTCAAGATTTTTAACCTCCTCAACACCAATCACACTAGAGTCAACTAAATTTGTATCTTCAACGTCCTTGGTTGACTCAAGTATTACTTCTTCAACATCGACATCCTCAAATTCTAGTTGGTTAGGCTGTTGGTTTTCTACTCTGACCTCCTCCATTTGCACCTCAATTTCAGCATATAATTCATGCTCTTCTTGGCTACTATCCACAATATTGGCTTGTTGAACATTAAATACCTCAACTAGTTGACTCACTTGTGCCTCCAGGTTGCGAATAGCAGCATCTTGCCTTTGTATGTGCAGTTGTTTCTCATCATTTTGTTCCACAAGGCACCTTAGCATATCCTTGATCTCTTTCAAGTCATCATCCCTGGGTTCTTTGTTCCTATTAACTTTACAAGAAAAAGAAGAACCATCAAAGTAAGGGGTTGAGGAAAGATAAGAAATATAAGCACAACCATGAAAGTGACCATCTAGTCCACCACACATATCACATACATTCCACACATAAGATTGAGTTGGTGCACATTCGGGAATATTTTGATAATTTTGCCATGGGTGGTTTTCTTCACAATATGCATAAGGAGGATTAAAAGCAAAATTACCAACATCAAAATTTCCATAATTCCAGGATGCCATGTTTCTCAATTAACAAGTAAAACAAAAATAAAAAATCAAATACAACAAAACAAAAATAAAAGTTCAAACTTGTAACCTAGCAATATGTACACCTACAGCTACACCGTTAGTTCCCCGGCAACGGCGCCAAATTTGATCACGCCCAACTCTAGTCCTAAAAAGGATAAGCGGTCGCTGCAAATATAATCCGGTTTACAAGTCCGGAGTCGAATCCCACGGAGAACTAAGGCTTAGCTATAGTTGTTCAATATCGCTAAGAAACACAAGTCCAAACAATTTTCTAATTATAAAGATTTTAATATTTATTTTTATCTAATTAACTAACAAATCTAGAAAACGGTAAAACTATCAATTAACAAGGATAAGGATTGGAGTCAAGATTAAGGAGGTCTAGAGTTATGATTTCCCCAATTGTCGGAATCCTTCCCGCTACGTTTTCTATAAATTCGCCCAAGTATTCTCTACCGATCATGAGCGCTCTGACTGTCGTTACTATCTCCCGAGTAATTACAATAATTTACTAGACGCACTCTCCCAAGTTATGCTAGCTGGCTTTGTTTATTACAGCTCACTTTAGATTGCACCCAAGGCTTCATTATCACTAATCCCGCCTTTAAACCCGCAGTTATAGATCCCTCTTATACTTTGGGAGTGGTGTTGTTCAACAACTACCTAAATATGCACTCTCTCCCGCGTTATGCACACTAAATAGGCACAGCTAATTGAGGATCCTGTCAATTAACTACAACAAACACGTAGTTGAACAAATAGAGAAAATACTACAGCTCAATTATATAAAAATAACAAGAATTTATCCTACAAAAGGTTCCATCAAAACCCTAGATAACAAATTAGCTATTCATAATAGCATGTATAACTACAATACTAAAAGTCATAACTAACAATGAAAAATAGGAAGAGGAAGGAAAAACTCGTCCAAGAATTCCCCGCCTTGCTCCTAGCGTGTTCTTGCCTTCAAGGGTGTTGTCTAACCCTAAAGTAGTGTCTCCTCTCTAAAAAAAACAAGCTTTTTTTTTTTTTATCTTGGGCGAGTTTCTACAGCTTATAAGGGTTTTACAAAAGTTTCCCCAAAATTACACTTTGGCCCCCAAATTTCCAGGTTCGTGAACAGGTCACCGCGGCCGCGGCGTGGACCGCGGTCGACCGCAGTGAACACTGCCCATTCTGTTTTTGTGTTTTATCTCCCCGCGTTGCACCGCGGTCCACCGCGGTCGCGGTGGACTTTTGCCCAGGCCATTTTCTTCTGCTCCTCTGTGTTCGGGTACCTCTTGAGTGGGTGTTTTCTTCACAATATTGCCTCCAAACACTTCATGTTGCTTCCTCACATATAATATTCCCTGCGAAACCAAATAATATTATTTAAGGCATTTTGTTGGCAATTTACCTTATAAAACAACAACAAAGCATGAGCAATTAATGTGTAAATATCAACTATATAGCCTACTATCATTATCCATCATCAAGTTGATAAATGATTTTACTTTGTCTCTTTTTCAATATTATCCATCGTCTCTTCGGTTTCTCAGTAAGTAACCAATAAGCAGTCTTAGGGTCACAAAGGTCAAAATGCACATTTATTCCTAGCAATCAAAAGAGGAGATCACCTATTGGTTTACTAGTAATTAGATGTGTGAGATTACCTACCTCAGCTTCTTCTTTTTAAATTTAATTACCCAGTGGCAATGCTGGGTCGAGTTGTATTCACGAGAAAGTCCAATGAGGGGGGGCTAGACCTTACCTCAGAAAATACAACTTGGTGATTCCATCACCCAAAAAACAGAAGGAGAAAAGTACAGAGAGTTCTCCTTCTTGACATCAAAATATACATCTTAACTAACAAAAAAATTAGCTTTGTCATATTTGATTCTGATGCTAGGCATTTTCCACTTATTTAAAAGAAAGTAGCCCTTAACGCTTCTAGGTAACTGTTAATATGAGTTGATAGTCATATTGTTGCCCGAGGTTGAATCCAACTTTGTAAGATAATCTGTAACTTAATTGCCTTCTCTCAAGCAATGGTTCACCCTCACATTAGCTTTTTGTATGATATTTAGCATTCTGTCAATCACTTGCTTGATTTTTAAATTATCGGTGTCCCTATTTACACTACAACAAATGTGATATTTAACCACGAAATTATTAGCTACGATTGAAAATTCGTCACTACTAATTCACTTTCGGTGACAAAAATTATATTTCGTGCTTAAATACACGAGTCACTTATTTTTAGTGACGAAACACAAATTTAGTAGCAGATATTTTGTCCCCGAAAGTTTCCCGCTAAAAAAATAAATTGGCACCAATTATTGAGTAATATTAACCACGAATTAAAGTTATTGGTGACAAATTAGCATCGTCACTAATGTTGTTAATAATTAGTGACAAACCATTATTTGTCTTTGAAATTTATTATATTTTGGATACAAAAATTTTCGTCACTAAAAATATGTAGTTAAAACAGAGACAACATAGAATTTGTAGTTAGATGGTATAAACTTTAGCTATAAAATTAATCTTTATTTGTGACCTTAATTTTTGTCACTAATAGTATAAACAATTAGTGACAATCATACATTGTCTCTATTTGATCTATGAAATTATTAGCTACTATTAAAAGATTATCATTAATTATCCACTTCGTGACAAATAGTACATTTCGTACTTAAAGCGCGAGTCACATACTTCTGGTGACGACACATTTGTCTATTACGATTTTTCACTAAAAAAAATGGATTGGCGATAATTATTAAGTAATATTAACCACAAAACTAAAATTATAGATGATACATTAGTTTCATTACCAAATTTTGTAGATAATCTATGACAAATTATTCTGTCTTATAAATAGTTAAATTTTTGGATGCCGAAATAATTCGTCAGTAAAAGCATGGTGTTGAAATAATGAGAATTGAAATATATATTTAATTGGTAGTACATACTTTAGCCTAAATTTTTTATATTTATTTGTCACCTTATTTGTCACTAATAACCTGATTTTTTCTTTGATTTTTTTTTTCTAGTTGTTGCTACTATCTCGCTTTGCATAACGCTTTGTTATAAGTGCTGCGATTTTGTTTATTGAGCCAAGGGTCTTCCAGAAACAACCTCTCTATCTTCACAATGTAAGGATAAGGTCTGAGTATATGCTACGTACCCACCTCAGACCCCTCTTGTGGGAATACACCGGGTGTGTTGTTATTGTCATCGTTGTTGTTATTGTATTTGTCACTAATAATATAGTGATCAGTGACAATCCTATATTGTCTCTGTTTAACCTATAAAATTACTAGACACAATAGAAACTTCATCACTAATTAGTTCACTTACCGAGATAATATTATATTTCATACTAATTTCGTGAGTCACACTTATTTGACGATACACATACTTTTAGGAATTAAAAGAATTAAAAAAAAATAATTCCCTTTTGAATTATTTACTTTGGGAATTTTGAGGACAAGGGAGTAAGTTAGAAAAATAGAATTGCTCATGAGAATCTTTAGGCTATAATAATTATTCTAATTTCCAGGTTCATGCTTAAAATTTTTTTTTTGTGGTGACACCAAAATAATAAAAAATCATCTTTTCAAATTCAAAAATTACACGAAAATATTGGAGGGAAAGTAAAATGACAAAAGCTAACTTTGAATTATTTACGTTCCCTCCAATATTTTTGCTAATTCGTACGGTACATGTATCAATCTAGTGTGATTTATGTTGTGTCGTTGTGATGGATTATTTGGCATTGCCAGTATTTTTGATTAATTCTGTAGAGTAATGGTCGGAATACTATATACACCTATTTACCCAGAAAAAGGACACTATACTTTATAATTCTGATGAAATTTACGGGTAGGATGACATTAGAATCAGAAAAATTTCTAGCATGAGAAAATTATAAATTGCAATCTAGAGAACATATACTATTTTGAGTCACAGATGCATAATAATTTACTACGTACTCCGTTATCTTATTTTTCATTCTATTATTGCTTTACTAATTAATATTAGATTTATGATCAAAATTTGAAGATATATTTTGCTTAAATCATGATATCAAAATGTAAATATTATAATTGTAACTTTGTTCTTTATACACAGGTACAAGAAGGTGGAAATTGATTCAAGAGTAATGTTCATTAGACAAGTAATGCTACACTGGAAGCAACATACTTTTGTCTTTTTTAATGTACAACTAGATGTTTGAGTGGTTTCACTTCCTTACTCAATGATATGTTCCCGAATATATTTATTTAGAGTATTTATAGATGTAATTAATTATAGTATATAGTTTTGTACGGGTTTTTGGTATTATGTTGCTTTGCAACTTTTAATTTTGTGATTGTTTTATATTTTCAGAAACAATTTTGTTCTATAAATTCTTTGTAGCGATAATTATCATGAGAAGTCATCTCTATATATAGGTAGCCATTCATATGCTATCTATTCATTCATCATGAATTGGTTACATCTAGTGAAATAATTTGTCCCAAAATGGCTTCTTATTAATAACATGACTATCGTTTTAACTACAAATTAATGTAATTTGATGACAATTGAAATTGTCCCGAATTAATACAACATACAGTAACAAATTAGTTTTGTCACTAACAGCGCAATTTTTAGTGACATAAAAATAGTTTCAGCTACGAAAGTTTTGCCCTTTTCAGACGAAAAATCGTCATTAAATTATATAATTAGAGACAAAAATTCCTTTTGTACATAAAACCGTATCTTTTAGTGACGTAATCACATTCTTTAACTACAAATTATATTTAGCTTTAGAGACAATTGGCATCGTCACTAAATAAAATTGTAGTTAGTAATGAATTAGATTCGTCAATATCGAAGGGCTTTTTAGCAACGACGCGATACCTTTAACTACAAATTTTATACATTTTTCAAGACAAATACGTTCGTCACATGCATAGCTACCATGCATATGCATAATTACTTTTATAGCTACTATTCAGTTGTTACGGTTGCGTATTCACATGTATTAACGCTGATGTATTCATAAATATAGCAGCAAAAAGCGCCTAAAATCGGGGCAGTCCAGCTGTACGTGCATGTATTCACATGTATTTGCGCCATGTATTCATAATTACAACAGTAAAAAATGCCTAAAATCAGGACAGTCCAACTATCAGCATGTTTGTAATTACCATAGAGTCGAGTTCGAGAACAAAATTAGTGTAACCTTGTAGTTTTCACCATTTTATTCCAAACTCTACAGCAAGTGCTTCCGTGATATTGTTATTATCACAATGTACAATCATCGAGAATGCCATGATTAGATCACCATGGTTATCTCTTATGACACCTCATATTCCAGCTTTGTTGCTTTCTCTGATGTAGCTGCCGTCGGTATCGACTTTGATGCTTTCATGATGTGATGTCGACCATAGAACTTGTTTTCAACTTTGAATTGGTTTCAACCTTTTAATTCTTTAACAGAGTGCTGGCTAAAGGTACTAGTTATCCCAATTTGGTATAAGTTTCAAAATGGCAGCCTTGATATTTCAAATTACTGGATGTACCATTATGTTGAGTTGGAACTTCTTCTGGTTATCATATTTGCACGATATCCACTGCTTTCATATCTTCCAACATATTATTACTAGAGCTATTTGTAGGATCAAGTTGTGCACCCTGTTCTTGGAGCTTGTTTCGCACCACCTTTTGAAGGTGCCCAACACAAGCTCCATTTGTCCCCAGTGGATTGCCAATTGTATTCCTTGTGAATTTTGCTGCATCGCTTCCATTGAAAATATGCTCCTTTCAACCTGCGGCAAAGTACAACAAGAACATCTAGAGACAATGTTAGCGAATAATTTTTTAATAATATCATCAAAAGGTAATCACCTTTTAATTAACCTTCAGGATAGAAAGGAGAGATTTTAAAAGGTATAGAATTGTGTCAAATCTTATTAATGAAATTGTTTTTCTGCTTTTTTATTCTCACAAAATGCCAAGCTGAATTATTATTGAAATGGCGATCCTCGGCTATATTCCAAATTGGGAAGTAGTTGAAATTTTGATTGCCAATATCAACATTGGTAACCGTTTCCAAAAGGTGAGTAGGAATTATGTCTGCTAATTTGTTGGTGTCCCAGGCTCCATCATGAATAAAGTTGTTAATAAGAAGTTTTGGAGATTTACCAGGTCCCTGAATGACCTTGGCCAATGCACCTTTGCCAGTGCAGTTATCCCACAAAAAACTAGAGTTGCCTTCTTGGATTTTTCAAATAATATTTGGCTCAACTTTGATCTTTGCTTTCATCACATTTTTCCAAATGTGAGAGTCAGAGG
Source organism: Nicotiana attenuata (assembly GCF_001879085.1). Lineage (NCBI taxonomy): Eukaryota > Viridiplantae > Streptophyta > Magnoliopsida > Solanales > Solanaceae > Nicotiana > Nicotiana attenuata. Next base: position 91,806 of record NW_017672475.1, read on the forward strand.
AAGTAGGAACTTTAGTAACCGAGTGAACTCTTTTGCAATATTTAGCTTTAAGGAAAGTGGCCCAAAGAGATGGTTGTGTCCTAAATCTCCACCATCTTTTCAGAGTGAGAGTCTCTATGATATCTTCCATTCTCCTTACCCCCACTCCACCCTCATCCTTAGGAATACAGAGACTATGTCAGGCATCCCAGTGATAGTTGTTCTTTCCTTCAGAGGATCCCTAGAAAAAATTATTGAAATATTTTTCCATAAGCTTGATGATACCTTTAGGTTGATTTATAGCAGATAGTATATTAGTAGGGAGGGACTGGAGAACATATTTGATTGAGACCATCTTCCCCCTATAGGATAGCATTTTTCCTTGCTAACCATTAAGTCTTTTTACAATCTTGGCTAACATGCTATCAAATAGGCTGATTTTCTTCCTGCCATGATATATTGGACATCCGCGATAATTGAAAGGGAAGCACTTATCCATGAATCCAGAAGCTCTTCTAATTCGGTTAATTCCACTAGCTGGGGTGTTTCGTGCAGTAACAAAGAAACTATTGTCATTGTTCACTTTTTGACCTGATACTTTTTCATACCTTCTTATCTCACTCTTAATGAGTTTGATAGATTTCTTATCTCCTCCAGTGAATATCATAATGTCGTCAGCATAAGCAAGGCGCGTAATGATAGGAGCTAGTCCTTTGATCCATACTGAATGGCGTAACTACAAGAAATCAGGCTTTTGCGGCGACTAAAGTCGTCACTAAATATCAAAAAGTCGCCACTACAAATATTCAGTGGCGACTATAGGTTTGTTGCAAGTAAACCCGTAACCAAATATTATTTGTGACGACATCTGTGACGACCCAACCCGTCGTCTCATGTATTACAGCCCCGTTTTCCCCATTTATTGCTCTTTCATGTTTTATTTTCAGCAACGGGTGAGTTAGAGTTGAATTGAATTGGTTTGGATAGGAAATGAGACACTTAGACTCTTTAAGGAAGGTTTGGTTTGGAAAAGTCAACCGAACGTTGACTTATTAGTTAGAAGGCTCGGATGTGAATTCCGGTGATTCGGTTAGCTTCGGGAGGTGATTTGTGACTTAGGAGTGCGATCGGAAGTGATTTTGGAGGTCCGGAGTAGAATTAGGCTTGAATTGGCAAGTTGGCAATTTGGCGAATTTCGGTGGATAGGTGAGATTTTGATCCGAGGGTCGGAATGGAATTCCGACAATTGCAGTAGCTCCGTTAGGTGATTTTGGATATGTGTGCAAAATTTCAGGTCATTCGGAGATGTTTTTGTCGGGTTTTTGATCGAATGCGTAATTCGGAAGTTTTTATGAAACTTAGGCTTGAATTCGATGTGATTTGATGGTTTTAGCGTTGTTTGATATGTTTTAAGGATGAGAACAAGTTTGAATGAGGTTTTAGGATGTATTGGTATTTTTGGTTGAGGTCACGCGGGCCTCGGGGTGAATTCGGGTGGTTGAACGAGAGGTTTTGAGGTATGTTGCAGGTCTGTTGCTGCTGTCATCTGGTATTTCCACTTCTGCGGAAATGGACCGCAGAAGCGGTTCCGCAGAAGCGGGTGAGCGATCGCAGAAATGGCCAGGTGTGGGTTAGGGTAGTTCCGCATAAGCGGAAGTTGGTCGCTTCAGCGGGTCCGCATAAGCGGACATTTTACCGCAGAAGCGGTTTTGAGGGAACCGCAGAAGCGGGGTTCGAGTCGCATAAGCGAAGTCCGGGTTTTTAAGTGAAGACCACATAAGCGGATTTTTGGCCGCACAAGCGGTCCCGCACAAGCGGAAGCGGGACCGCATAAGCAAAAATCGCTGTTGGCAGAAGGGTTTAAAATATTATATTTCATCCGCGAACAAGAGGTAGTTTCCACCATTTTTAAGCGACTTGGAGAGCTTTGGGCGAGAAGTTTTGAGGGTTTTGACTGAGAATCAATTGGAGGTAAGTCTCTTGGCCTAATTATTCGAGTTCATGGTAGAAATTACATGTAAATTGTGGAAAATTCATCAAAAACAGGTCAAGTTAGGGCTTGGAAAGCTGTGATGTAAAAATGGATTTTGAAAGGGCATTTGAACTCCGATTTTGGTAAAATTGGTATGTGTAGACTCGTGGCGAGACGAGGAATCCAGTGATGTAAATTTTATAATTTTTCGAGAAGTAGGACCGGGGCTCGAGTTTTGCCAACTTCGTAAATTTTGGTGTTTTTCGAGTCTTTTCGATTGGGTTATGTTTCTTTAGCCTATTGTAATGTATTCGTTGTGGTTTTAATCAGATTCGACGTGCGAAGAGGTTGATTCGAAAGGCAAAGGCATAGCGAGCTAGACTTGTGGCCGGCTTGAAGTGAGTAATAGATGTAGATGATGACCTGAGGGTTTGAAACCCCGGTATATCACACTATGACGCTATATTGAGGCGAGACACGTACTCTATGACGAGTGCGGGGTCGATTGTGACTGGGGATTATGACCTAGTCCGTTCCGATTTATGTTCGTATTGTGTTCTCGACTAGAAATTGTTTGGTAATCATCCTACTTGGATTTTATGAATATGTTTGGGGCTTTGTGCCTATCATTTGCATCCTTCAGGGATCCTTATCACTGCTTCCATAAGGTTTAGCATATTTCATGATATCAGTCTTGAGTTAGACACTGCCTCGGAATGTTTAATAAATAAATAAAGATTTAAACACTTAGCTCTATAATTCCTAACAATTGAAACTAAAATGAATAATCTGACTGTGCCCGAGTGGCTTGCATGAATATATATATATATATATATATATATATATATATATATATATATATATATATGGACTGAGTGTGGATCGGGCTGCACGCCGCAGCGAATGCTACGATGATATTGCGCTTGGGCTGTAAGAGGCCCTCCAGAGTCTGAACCCCCACAGTGAGCGCGGGTACCCAAATGGATCGGGCTGCGCGCCGCAGCGGTCATGTGCATTGCATTGCATTCATGCATTTTATATCTGTTGGTCTTAATTGTCTTTGTTTGCGGTTGTTTCATCGTTTTATGTGCTGAATCGCTGATTATAGCTTTATATTGTAATATTTCGAAATTTCTTACTTTCAGCCATTATATATGTTTATTACTCACTGAATTGGAAGTACTCACTTTACTCCCTGCACCATGTGTGCAGATTCAGGTGCTCCGGAGACTTAGTGGAGCTGTTTGCTGTTTTTCGTGAAGTTATTTCAGGAGTTGTAGAGGTAGCTGCCTGACGTCCGCAGGACCCGACTCCTCCCCTTTATTTCATTTGTCTTTCCATATCCTAGACTTCTTTATTACTATGGATATATTACTCTATTACATCTAGAGGCTCTAGACTCGTGACTCCAGATCTATTGGGGAATGTTGGGATATTCGTTATTATTTTTCATACTATTTTATTTAGTTTCGGATTGGAACCTTGATATTTGCTATTTTAATCGTATTATTTGTTAACGGATTGCGTATTTGGGATGAGAGTATTTAAATTGATCGGGCTTGCCTAGCATTAGTGTTGGGCGCCCTCACGACCGGGATTGGGGTCGTGACAACATCGCCACAAAAAAAATACATTTGCGGCGACTTTACTCGCCCCAAAAAGTAAGGACAAGTTCGTCAAAAGAGTGTGAGGTCGCTCCTGATGAAGACCTTTATTGGCGCCTATGGTCGCCGCTAAAATTATGACCCTTTCAACGGCAACTCTTAATCGCCACAATTTCCTGAGTTTTAGTGACGACGATAGTCGCCACAATTTGTATTTGTTTTTTTTTTTTTTGAAAAAAATAATAGGAGCAACAATATTACTACCACTATTGCACAAAGGTAATAGGAAAACTCATTAACATTAGAAGAGACAACACTAAAGACATATGTCAAACATCATAATATAGAAAAAATTTAATAAAAATTCATAACATGTACTAGTAATTATACATACACATGAAAACAAAAACAAAATAAAGCAAAATAAGATGTCTTCAAGTTCTGCCTTCGCTAGCATCATTTTCCCTTGAAGTCTTGAGACTCTAATACAAGCCCAAGTCGTGACCTCAGAATCCCGAGCCTCGAAAACATCCCTATGTCACCATGATAATGTTTGGAAGCACGGTGCATAATTACTTTACCGAAAGTTTTTAGTGAAGGAAAAAAAAGTTCTATTCAAATTAGATATATGCCCAATAAAAACCTAAAGGTTATTCAAGTCATGTATATGTCTATCTAAAATCACCATACCTGAAAAAATCAAATTGAATAGCATGTCACTACAGCAATCTATCATAGAAAACTAAATGCCTTTCTGCCAATTTCCTTTCATCATAATCATAACAAAGCTCCTTCATGAATAAATTGTCAACAATGAAGTTAATAAAAATAATTAAATGCCAATGAAATAAGATTTATTAGAAACACAACAGAAGAAAATTTATCTTTTACATTGTAATATCAAAATCTTTTTCTGTTAGTTTTAATAGCGTATAGTTTTAATAGAGTAACTACGTCTTGCAGTGCATAGCTATATGTTCAAGGACAACATGTCTCCTAGTACCAAGGTCTCCTAGTACCACATTCTCCTGAAAGAACCTAGATAATAAAGAACGTTTTCGATAATATGAATGAATAGGAAAAAAAAATCGTGACGCCTAGGAAACTGAAGATTGGTTAGGAGAAGATCCATACACTCATGCATAACAGTTATCTTCAGAAAATGTCAAATTAGAAAGAAAAAAAAAGAATATGCTCAATGACATAAAGAAAAAATTAAGAAACGAAACAAACCTCTTGAGTTTCACCATAATGGAGGTGTTATATGTTTAAGAGTGCCGATTAATAGAGCAAATCGAAAAAATCATAATCAGCGGATGCATCTCTGTTTTATCTAATTACCAAAGTGAGCCATTAAATCTTAATAGAAGAAAAACAAGGGAGGAAATGTTCAACAAGGTAGCGCTAGGAACTATATACTAAAAGGGTTCATACTTGTCAAGCAACCAATAACATCTCGCAACAAAGTTGGGTTATCTTCTATATGCATAGTAACATGAATTTGTTCTTCATTACCAACCTACACTAATAAACAAATGAGATTCATCTTAATGAAATAATTGCAAGCATCACTTCAAGATCTTGAAAACTACCGATAGCATTAACTAGAAGATAGCACATCCTTATTATGAGTAGTAAAGAGAAAAGAAAGAAAAACAAGGCAGAGAGAAGAAAATTAAAATAACAAATATACATCCATGCTTAAGATATCAGCATAATTGTCCATTAATCACACAACATTGCTGAAGGGATAAATATATGAATTCACCTTCCATATGCTAAATACCATGCAATAGAATTCATTTTTTTTACGCATCGTACTTTCTCTGAATAGAGAAGATTTGGGGTGAAGAGGAATGTTATACAAAAGTATGGCAAGTTTATCTCAGTTAAGCAGAAAACTATCCCAGTGCAGGGGAAAGAAGAACATTCTGGAGTATAATATACCAACTTGCTGCCCAGAGCTGCAATTTGCTGCTCTTCTAAAATCTGCCAATTTGCAGGGTAATCATTCTTAAAGATGTTGGTACTGTTTTTTCATCAATTCGTGTATCTGCTTAGTCATCAGATAGTGAATTGTAATTTATTCATATTTAAAGCACTTGCATAGATTCAACTAGCCTTCTCACCTGAATAAATTGATGAACTGAACCAAGCTGCTCTGCTTTTTCTTTCATCGTATGAAGTGCCAAAATAAGCTGCTCTGCCTGAAACTAAAACGAGAAAGGAAAAAGAAAAAAAAAACTGATCCTTATACTTTAGTGCATCCATTTTCCAGACTCTTCAGGGAAAACAATTGAACAACAGCCACACTTAAGGGGGGGAGAGGATAAGCATCTGGTATCTGCCATATGCAGGATATTTAACTACAAGCAGATGATAATGTTAACTCCAAAAACATCATTTATTGAATGGCACCATAAATTTAGAACTTGAACAATCTTTGCCAAACCATTCTAACACCAGTACATCGTCAAAGATCCAAATCTGGAAACACGTTGTGGAGGCCATAATTTTTCCTCTCGTGCCACTGGAATTACTCTATAACAAAAAGGCAAAGAACAAAGAAGACATTCTAGAATTCACGATTTACTTAATAAAAAGATAACATTCTTTTCTTTATCCATTAAAGAGAACATGGAAGCACAATTTTGACTCAATTACTTCAGTTTTAACACATGCAGATGCTTGCCAAAACTAAAAAAAAGATATTTAAAACTATAAACCACCCAAATGGTTTAAGAACATGGACTATTACTAAATAGAGACATCAACAAGGAACTCAGGATTCATACATACCATATACAGTTCTAACTAATCAACTAGGCATGTGCAATAAAATTTAACAAAAAATGAAGCTTTTGACCTTAACCAAAATTATAATAAATTATCCAAAAAAAACAAAAACAAGCTAAGGATATCACAGTAATCTAAACAAATCCCAAAATAAAGAAAGAACATCTGAAGACTTCATAGAAAATTCAAGACTATTTCAAACCACAAAACGGACACATATAAAGAGCATTTTTTCTTAACAAGAAAAGCAATGAGAACTAAAATAGAAAGTAAAAATACCCACATAAAAAAAAACTCTGCAACTTACGAATCTGAGAGGGAAGGAGAGGAAACAAGACAAGGCCGCTTCCCGATGCTCAGACACCAAATCGATTTTTTCTGAAGCCAAATCGTTTGCGTCCATTTCTTATTTCATCGGTTCGCGTCCCACAGAGAGAATTTCAGGAGAGGGGACTTGCTTTTGTTTCTGCTTTCACATGGGCGAGTTTCAGGGCTCAGTTAGGGTTTCGATGGAAAGAGGAGGATGGGTTTGGTAAAAAAGAAAAAAGAAGACTACGGAAATAAACAAAGGTGAAGGGTGTTTACTTTTTATTTAGTTTTCAATTTTTAAAGTAAAGAACTAGAGGCGACATGGTCGCTGCAACAGGACTTTAGCGACAACTTCAAAAAAGTCGCAACAGATGAGGTCCAAGCGGCAAATAAAAAAATTTGGTGTAAGCAGGAAAGGAAAAAGTTGTGCTTATTTGTTGCGATATCATTATAGTCGCTAGTAAAACATTGCTTTCTGTGGTGACTTAAGGGGTCGCCCCTGAAAGTACTTCTTTTGTAGCAAATAAGCTAGTCACCACAGAAGGTTGTCACAAAAGACTTGATTTCTTGTAGTGCGTGAAGTTGTCATGTGTGGCAAGTTTGTTTAAGGATCTAGAAAGTACCTCAACGCCATTGATAAACAAGGAAGGAGATAGTGGGTCACGTTGTTTGAGACCTTGCAATAATGTAAAGAAGCATTTTCTAGTACCATTAATCATGATGGATACTACACTTCATTTACCAATCTCCACATGATATCAATCCAAGCTTCCGAAAAACCAAATTTTCTCATGACGACCATTAAAACTTCCAAGACATTCTTTCATAAGCTTTAGTCATATCCAGCTTGATAACTACATTACCTCCGTTGTTGTTTTGCTTTATATTGTGAACAATTTCTTGTGCTAATTGCACATTTTTCATAATCATCCTGCTTTTGAGAAAATCACTCTGATTATCAGAGATTAGTTTCTCTAGCATAGGATTCAGCCTTCTACATAGAATCTTAGAAATAATTTTGTTGGTGAAGTTGCTCAAACTAATGGGCTGAACTCTGAGAAGCTTGTTGGGGAGTCGACTTTGAAAATGAGAATCAGGCATGTGTGAGTATAGAATTTGGCCATGCCTTTGTCGTTGAAGAAGTCCTGCTCAAAGTCTATTAATATGTCATACTTGATAATGTTCCAGCACTTTTGGTAAAAAGAACCGTTAAGTCCATCCGGGCCAGCTGCACTTGAAGCATTCATACTAAAGACAGATTACCCAGCTAAATATTCAAAGATATACTCCCTTTGTCTCAAATTATCTGTCATGTTTTTCTTTTACACGCTCCTTAAGAATATTAAATAGACAAGATTTTTGACTATTTTATCCTTATTTATGTCTTAAAATATAATCTCTCTTCATTTAAGAATTTCTCAGAATTAAGATATTTGCAGTCTTCAAGAACAATTAATATTAAAGGTAGAATAAGAAAAAAATAATTAATTTATTCTTGAACTTCTAAAATGACAAATAATTTGAGGCAACTATTTTTAGAAACCACGATACATAATTTGAGACGGAGGAAGAATCATATATCTTATATTTATAATATCAAGATTATAATACTACACTAAATTTGGAATAGTTCTTGGAGGTAAGAGAAATTTTGATCCCAATATAGCATTGAGAAAAAAAAAGAAGGGTTGTGTTAGCTCGGTAAATCTGAGCTAACACATCAACTCCATCAATGCAAGCTCGAACGGAACTCTGCCATGGCTATGAGTGAAATGAAGAAGAAGACAGTTATAGGGGAAGAAATGAGAAATAATTTTCTATTATTGTGAAAAGAGGAGTAATTACAAATATATATACCTCTAACTTAACTATAGTTGCAACAACTAACTATAGTCAGCTGGGACCCATCATTATCTGCTAACTAACTAACAATATTAACACTATTAACTAACTATTCTTCACACTCCCCCTTAAGCTGGAAGGTGTAAAATATTGAGCACTCCAAGCTTGCCTAAAAGAAAATTATGCTGAGAATGACCAAGCCCTTTGGTAAACAAATCAGCCTGTTGATCTTTCGTGCCTATGTAAAGAGGCATGAGCAGTCCTTGTTTGATTCTTTCGCGTACAAAATGGCAGTCAATTTCGATGTGTTTGGTACGTTCGTGAAAGATAGGATTGTCTGCTATTTGCAAAGCAGACTTACTATCACAATAGACATTAACAGGTTGTTTGATAGTCACACCTAGCTCACCAAACAGTCCCAACAACCATATAACCTCTGTTGTTACTGCTGCTAGACTTCTATATTCTACCTCTGCAGAGCTTCTGGACACTGTGTGTTGTTTCTTGGACTTCCAAGAAATGAATGAATCACCAAATTTGATCAAATAACCTGTAACAGACCTGCGTGTATTTGGACAACTAGCCCAATCAGCATCACAGAAGCAAGTCAGGCTGTCTTCATTCGAGTTGCCCAGGAAAATCCCCATCCCTGGTTCATGTTTGAGATACCTCACCACTCTCATAGCTGCATCCCAATGAGACCTTTTTGGCTCTTGCATGAATTGACTAAGAGTCTGTACTGCAAACACCATATCTGGCCTAGTGATGGGTTGATAAAACAGTCTACCAACCAGTCGTTGGTATTCACTTGCATCAGACAACACTTCATCATTTCAAACACTAGTATGTCTATCAAATTCTACAGAAGTGAACTTTTGATTGAGGTCAATTGGAGTGAGAGCAGGCTTGGCACCTCCCAGGCCTAAGCCAGAGATCAACTGGAGACAATACTTCCTTTGGTTCAAAAGAATTCCACTCTTGGATCTTAGCACCTCAATCCCTAGGAAATATTTCAGGTCACCAAGGTCCTTGACTTTGAATTGCTGATGTAGCACCTCCTTGGTCTCAGTGATGAATTGTGGATTATTTCCAGTTATCAATAGATCATCTACATAAATCAGTACTGCCACAAAGTCTTCACCTTTCCTCTTGGTGAACAATGAATAATCATGAAGGCTTTGAGTGTATCCTGCAGCTATGAGGGCATCACTGAGCTTGATGTTCCATTGCCTTGAAGCCTGCTTTAACCCATATAGTGATTTCAGTAATTTGCAGACTTTTGTCTCCCCCTGCTTTCTGAAACCTTGAGGCAGCTCCATGTACACTTCCTCATATAAATCACCTTGTAGAAAGGCATTATAGACATCCATTTGTGAAATGTTCCAACCCCTGGAAGTAGCTAGTGCAATGACATACCACACAGTTACCATTTTTGCGACTGGTGAGAAGGTTTCATTGTAATCTAAACCTTCTCTCTGACTATACCCCTTGGTAACCAATCTGGCCTTAAACCTTTCCACTTCTCCACTAGCTTTGTACTTGATTTTGTATGCCCATTTTGATCCAATTGCCTTTTTTCCTTCAGGCAGATCAACAACATCCCAGGTCTTGTTGTCTTCTAATGCCTTGATCTCCATCTCCATTGCTTCAATCCACCTTCTGTCCTTTGAAGCTTCAGCAAAGTTCTTTGGTTCAGTCATTAAGGAGATGTTGGCTAGAAACTTCCTGCATTTATCTTTCAGCTTGTCATAAGACAAGTAGTTAGCTAAAGGACATGAGGACCCCTGGCTCCCCTTTGTGGTTACATAATCTTGCAACCATAAGGGCTCCTTTGCTGTCCTTTTTGATCTCCTTAGCTCATTATTGTCCATTTCTATCCCTGGTGAGACAATGGAATTATCTTGCAGTGTTGATTGTTGTTATTTTGGTGCCAACATTCATACATCATCTGAACTAGATGCAACAGCTTCTGCTTCAGACATGTCTGTGTTGTTGCCTCCTGCAACTACTGAAGAGTGCTGCTGATTCTCACACCTTCTGACATCAGCTGTTATGAGATCATCATGATATCTTGGCTCAACTGCCTCCCCTGAATCATTGATGTCAGTCCTCTCAGGTTGCAGGTCTGTTGTGATGACCCGGCCGGTCGTCTTAAGAATTAACGCCCAGATCCCCTATTAACTGCTTTCCCTAAGTTCAATTCTGCTATTTTGGTTTGCCGGGACATTTGGTGTTGGGTTTCGGAGAGTTTTGGAATACTTAGTCCCTACATGAGAGCTTAAGTGTTGAAAAATGGTCCGTAGTCGGAACCGTGTGAAGGCAACCTCGGAATAGAAATCTGATGGTTCCATTAGCTCCGTTAGGCGATTTCAGGGTTGGGAGCGTGTTCAGAATGTATTTTGGAAGTCTGTAGCTCATTTAGGCTTGAAATGCCGAAGTTTGAATTTTTGAAGTTTCCGGTCTGATAGTAAGTTTTTTGATCCAAGGGTTGGATTGGAATTCTGGAAGTTGCAGTAGCACTGTCATCTCATTTGGGATGTGTGTGCAAAATTTCAGGTCATTCGGACGTGTTTTGGTTAGGTTTTTGATCTAAAGTGTATTTTGATAAAATTTGAAGTTCTTAGGCTCAAATCCTTGTTTAATTCGAGTTTCCGCCATTGTTTTAGGTGGTTTAAGGATTGGTACAAGTTTGAATGAGGTATTAGGTGTTATTGGTGCTTTTGGTTGAGGTCCCGGGAGCCTCGGGATGATTTTGGGTGGTTAACGGAGAAATTTTTGAAGTGTTGTAGCAGCTGATTTCTTCTTTTCTGGTATTTTTGCTTCTGCGGCTTGGGAACCGCAGAAGCATAGCCGCAAAAGCGGCCATTCTATCGCAGGAGCGGAATTTGGGCTCCGTCAGCTTTTCCGCAGGAGCGGAAGATCAACCGCAGATGCGGTCACGCACCTGCGAGACTTTTATCCCAGATGCGGCCCTGGGTCATTTGAGAGAAACCGCAGAAGCGGTAAGTACTCCGCAGAAGCGGGAACCGCAGGTGCGGTTACTGGTCCGCAGAAGCGGAAATCCCAGTTCAGATATAGAGATTTTGAGGGTTAGTTTTCAAAAGTTAGAAAAATCAAATTGAGCTCGGGGAAGGGCGCTTTTGAGAGGGTTTTGAAGAGGAGATTATTCGGTAACGTTCCTTTAATCCCTTCTAGTTATATTTCATTATTATGTAGTTAAACCCATCATTAAAATTCGAATTGAGGATCAAAAATGGAAAAATTGGGTGAAACTTCATAGGCTAAACTATTGAGTTTTGAGTGGGTGTTTGACCTCCGATTTGGGAGATTTTTGTATGGTTAGACTCGTGAGAGTACGAGGGTTCTGAAAATGTAAAAAATTATTCGATTCCGAGACATTGGCCTGAAGGGCATTTCGGTTATTTTACCTAATTTCGCGCCTTAGCTTTGAATTATTTAGTATAATCAGTTTCTTGCGATGTTATTATAATGTGTAATAGAATTGAATAGATTTGGGCCATTTGGAGTCGGATACTCGTGGCAAAGGCGTGGTTTCTAGTTGATTTTGAGCCGGTTCGAGGTAAGTGGCTTGTCTAACCTTGTGTGGGGGGACCTTTCCCCTTAGGATTTGTTATTTGGTATTTGAGTGCTTTGTACGCGAGGTGACGAGCGCATACTTGAGCCAATTGTTGAAAATCCGATTTTTACTTAAAATATTGAGACTGATTTTCCTTCATATTTGCCTTATTTTACTTACAATTATAACCTGTGTTAGATTCGAAAAGCATGTTTAATTGATACGACTTGCCTAATTGCTTAAGTTGCCTTGCCTGCACTACGTGAAGCATGCTAGACTAGTACTACCTGTTGCTTGTCTTTTGTACTTCATTTCTGAGTATCTTCTGGTTGTGGTTGCGCATTTACATTGGGACTACGGATGTGGGATTCCGGTAGCTCCCCCCCCCCCTTTGTTTGTTTACTTTGGGACTACGGGTTCGATTCCCGGTAGATCCCCTTGCACTTTTACTTTGGGACTGCGGGTTAGACTCCCAATAGATCCCCCTGCACATTGATAGTTGGACTACGGGACAGTATCCCGAGAGATCCTTCGGAGTTACACATATGATGGACTACGGGACGGTATCCCGGGGGATCCACTGGACAGTTGAGAAAAGGACTACAGGACGGTATCTTGGGAGATCCTCATTGTTATCATTGGTATTGATTTGTACATATTCCGCATTGTTAGGCTTACCTAGTTATAGGAACTAGGTGCCATCACGACATGTTCATGGAGGGTGAACTGGGATCGTGACAAGTTGGTATCAGAGCTCTAGGTTCATAGGAGTCACGGAACATAGGCCGATTTATTAGAGTCTCATTGATCGGTACGGACACGTCTGTACTTATCTACGAGAGGCTATGTAACTATTTAGGAAAAATCTTCATTTCATTTGAATTCCTTGTCGTGCCATATATTTGAACATCAATTCTAAACTTCTGACTTCTATTCTCTCACAGATGGTGAGGACACGTGCTACTCGAGATGATCAGGCACCTGCTCCCCCTACTGCAGCCGTCAGAGGCCGGGGCCGGGGAAGAGGTCGAGGACGCACATGTGGTGCAGCCAGATCACCTGCGCGAGCTGCTGCCGAGGTACCACCAGCAGATCCAGCCGGAGCCCAGGCACCTGGCACACCTACTATTGCCACTACTACTCCTGCTCTCCAGGAGACTTTGGCTCAGTTCATGAGCATGTACACCACCTTGGCTCAGGCAGGGTTGCTTCCCCTTGCTGCAGCCATATCCCAGGCCGGGGCAGGAGCACAGACTCCCGTCGTCCGCACTCCTGAACAGCGAGTGCAGGTTGAGCAGGCTCCCGAGATTATTCCCGCACCGCCTGCAGTACCAGTTCAGCCCGAGGATGGGTCAGTTGCTTCAAAGGACGAGCAGCGGAGACTTCAGAGGTTCAAGAAGTATGATCCCCCAGTGTTCAGTGGGTTAGCATCGGACGATGCCTTGGGATTTCTAGAAGAGTGTCATCGTATTCTTCGCACTATGGGCATAGTGGAGTGCAGCGGGGTTTCTTTCACTGCTTTTCAGCTTCGGGGAGCCGCCTATGATTGGTGGCGCACTTATGAGATAGACAGTCCAGTCGAGGCTGCTTCACTGACTTGGACCCAGTTCTCGGATATGTTCATGAGAGAGTTTGTTCCCCAAAGTCTCAGGGACGCATGGCGCGCAGAGTTTGAGCATTTGCGCTAGGGTGCTATGACCGTTTCAGAGTATGCTATCCGCTATACCAGGTTGGCCAAGCATGCACCGGCCTTGGTTGCTACAGTTCGGGAGAGGGTTCGCAGGTTCATTGAGGGTCTTATCCCACCCATCAGATCTAGCATGGCTCGAGAGTTGGAGATGGACATTCCTTATCAGCAGGTAGTGAGCATTGCTAGGAGGATTGAGGGTATGCTCGCCAGAGAGCAAGGGGAGAGGGAGGCCAAGAGGTCTCGAGAGTCGGGTCACTACTCTAGTGCCTGTACCCCATCAGCAGGTCGTTATGGCAGAGGTTATGCGGGTCGCCCTGTTCATTCAGCTCTTCCAGTAGCCGGCAGTGCTCCAGCTCCACCTACACCTCAGGAGCCTTACTATGCACCTCCAGTTTCTAGCGCGCCTCCTGCGCGGGGTGCTTCCAAAGGTCAGTCCAGCAGACCTGGCCCTAGTCAGTCACAGCCAACACGTCCTCCCAGAGCTTGTTTCGAGTGTGGTGATACACGCCACATGGTTAGGGACTGTCCCAGACATGGTAGGGGTGCATCTTCACAGACTGCTCAGCCACAGCGTGCTCCTCTGTGTTCTCAGGCCATGATCACAGCTCCAGCTGCTACCCCACCTGCCCGGTTGGCTAGGGGCGGAGGTAGGGGAGATAGAGGTCGCCCTCGAGAGAGGGGCCGGGCTAGATATTATGCTATTCCTGCTCGTACCGAGGCTGTGGCCTCCGACTCCGTCATTACAGGTATTATACTGGTTTGTCACATAGAGGCATCGGTTCTATTCGATCCGGGCTCTACTTATTCTTATGTGTCTTCTTACTTTGCTCCGCATTTGGGTGTGCCTCGGGATTCTTTGAGTGCCCCCGTTTATGTTTCTACTCATGTGGGGGATTCTCTTGTTGTGGACCGCGTTTATCGATCATGTTTGGTTACTATTGTGGTTTTGAGACCAGAGCGGATTTATTGTTACTCGGTATGGTTGATTTTGACATTATCTTGGGCATGGACTGGTTGTCGCCCCATTTTGCTATTCTTGGTTGTCACGCCAAAACCTTGACGCTGGCTATGCCAGGTATTCTGCATATTGAGTGGAGTGGTACTTTAGATCACACTCCCAGTGGAGTTATCTCTTTTCTTAAAGCTCAACGCATGGTTGAGAAGGTGTGCCGCGTATTTAGCTTATGTGAGAGATGTAACTGCTGATACCCCTTCTGTTGATTCGGTTCCAGTGGTACGGGATTATCCCGATGTGTTTCCAGCTGATCTTCTGGGCATGTCGTCCGATAGAGACATTGATTTTGGTATTGATCTGTTGCCGGGCACTCAGACCATTTCCATTCCCCCGTATCGTATGGCTCCTCTTGAGTTGAAGGAGTTGAAGGATCAGTTGCAGGAATTGCTTGGTAAGGGTTTTATTCGACCCAGTGTTTCACCGTGGGGCGCTTCTGTCTTGTTTGTGAAGAAGAAGGATGGTTCTATGCGTATGTGTATTGATTATCGTCAGTTGAACAAGGTTACAGTGAAGAACCGTTATCCTTTGCCTCGTATTGATGATCTGTTTGACCAGCTTCAGGGGGCACAGGTGTTTTCTAAGATTGACTTGCGCTCAGGTTACCATCAGTTGAAGATTCGGGAGCCAAACATTCCGAAGACTGCCTTCAGGACTCGGTATGGTCATTACGAGTTCCTTGTTATGTCATTTGGGTTGACCAATGCCCCAGCAGCTTTCATGCACTTGATGCACAGTGTGTTTCGTTCGTTATTGTTTTTATTGACGGAGTCGGGAAGATCATGAGCAGCACCTGAGGACCGTGCTTCAGACCTTGAGGGAGAAGAAGTTACATGCAATGTTCTCAAAACGTGAGTTTTGGCTGGGTTCTGTGGCATTCTTAGGCCACGTGATTTCGAGTGAGGGTATTCGGGTGGATCCAAGAAAGATAGAGGTCGTACAGAGTTGGCCCAGGCCATCCTCAGCTACAGAGATTCGCAGTTTCCTTGGTTTGGCGGGCTACTGTCGTCGCTTCGTGGAGGGATTTTCATCGATTGCGGCCCCTATGACTAGATTAACCCAGAAGGGTGCCCCATTTCAGTGGACAGAGGAGTGTGGGGCGAGCTTTCAGAAGCTCAAGACAGCTTTGACTACAGCCCCAATTTTGATGTTTCCTACCGGTTCGGGGTCTTATACTGTCTATTACGACGCCTCGAGAGTTGGCCTTGGAGCGGTGTTGATGCAGGACGGTAGGGTGATTGCCTACACATCTAGACAGTTGAAGATACATGAAAAGAATTACCTTGTCCACGACCTTGAGTTAGCTGCCATTGTTCATGCCTTGAAGNTTCTCTTCAACAATATTTGCTCCCATTATTGTTGAGTTTCCATGGCCTCTCTTTTCAGCAGCTTTGTTGTCCTCTTCGATTCTCAACCGAACAATGAGATCTTCAAGGGACATCTCCTTGCGTTTGTGTTTCAAGTAGTTTTTGAAGTCCTTCCACAAAGGAGGCAACTTCTCAATCATCGCTGCTACTTGAAATGCTTCATTGATAACAGACCTTCAATGAAATTTCTATTAGTAAAAAATACCAAGATTTACACTTTCAACATCAATATTAATTTGAGTTATACCTTCAGCAAGGAGATCGTGAATAATCACTTGCAATTCCTGGACTTGGGTAATAACAGACTTGCTATCTACCATTTTGTAGTCCAAAAACTTTGCAGCAACAAACTTTTTCAACCCGGCATCTTCGGTTTTGTATTTCTTTTCAAGCGCAGTCCACAGTTCCTTTGACGTTTCCACGCCACTGTAGACGTTATACAAAGCATCCTCCAGCCCGCTTAGAATATAATTCTTGCACAAAAAATCTGAATGCTTCCACGCCTCAATCACGAGAAAGCGTTCAGTTTCTGGAGTTTCGTCGGACAGCACAGGAACATTTTCCTTGATGAACTTCTGGAGACTTAGAGTAGTCAAATAGAAGAATATCTTTTGCTGCCAGCGCTTGAAATCAATCCCGGAAAATTTTCCGGGTTTCTCCGCCGGTGCCAATGCTGCCGGTGTCGTTCGACTTGTTGAGGCATTGGCAGTCACCATTGGAACAGCTTGGTTCTCATTTTCATTAGTCATTTCTGTAAAAGAATAACACAAACGTTAAAATCACGTAGATTTTAATAGAGTACAAAACCACAAAGGTTTTACTCTTCCAGAAACAGTAAGTACAAATACAGAAATCAAATTAAATTCCTTAAGCTTGTTAGTAGACTGTATTTGTAAAATAATTCTGGAAATATACATGAGTATAAACAGAAATGAACATAAACAGAAATGACATAAAACCAATTCGAGCCCACTGAATTCACAGTGTTTCCTTAAGGAATTTAATCCCCTCCTAGTACCCAAGGTTATGGATTATTTCCTCCCAGGATAGAACGAATTACACACTGGTGTAGTGGTACTTCAAACCCCAGTGTTTCAGCGAACACAAAGTTCGGTAGCAAATCACACTTACTTTTTGCTTTGTTTGATGCTAAAAGTATGCAGAAGAAGGAGAAGAAGCTCAGAAAATCGTAGTGAAATTCTGAGCAGAATAGCGTTGTATTTATAGCCAAAGTTAGGCTGAAATCTGAATAGGTGCAACTCTTCAGAATGGCTGTTTATGCAAAACGCCCACAGCATAAATGCCATTACATAAATGGCCATTTACTCAATAATAAAGAGGGAAAATAAAGAGGGAAAATTGAAGAGGGTAGTTACTTTTCTGTTACCAAAACAGAAAAAACGGATTGGATTTAATATTAATATTTAATATTAATATTTTGTTATTAAAACAAATATTTAATAACATTTCTGTTAATATTTTACTATTAACAAATAAATTTGGTCCAAAAAGTTAATCAATCAACCGATCATTTGACCAAATCCGAAGCCGAAGCCGAAGCCGTAGCCGTAGCCGTAGCCGAAGCCGAAGCCGAGCCGAGCGAGCGACGACGACGACGGCGCGAGGCTTGCCTTCTTCTCAACTCTTTAAGAGCTAGAAGAAGAGCAATTGCTTATATACCCATAAAAAACCTCTTCCTCTTCCAATATGGGACAATGCCCATTTGCCAAGGGGGGGAACTTAAAATTTCACTCAAAAATTTTATTTCCCTCCATTTCCCATTCACCCTCTTTTAAGTATTTAATATATTAATTAAACACATCCAAAACCCAACAGAAAGTAGATGCAAAAAAATTCATGTTGACTACTCAGAGGAACGTTGGACGGAGGAACTGATGAGAGAGAATCCATGAGTTTGTATTCATGGAGAAAACTGGCGTTGAGAGAGAAGATTGAGAAAGAGAGGGTAGCGTATTTTATGAGAGAGAGGGTAGCGTATTTTATGGCTTAAGGGTAGGAGGTGACCATAAATAGATATTTGGCTATAAAAATCAAAAGGTAGCTATGGAATATAATTTTTTTAAATGGTATTTATTTAAAATAAATAAGGTATCAACCTTTGATATAGGAGGTAACTAATCCTTTTCTTATACTTTGATTTGAAAGTCCAAACTCCTAACGATGAATTCAAAAACAAAAGACTCATTTTTCGTTGTAATTAATTTCCCCTCCTGCCTATGACTTTCTTTTGTGAAAGTCCATAAAAATGTATGGGTTATCGACAGTATAATGCATTCTCTTCAATTTTTCTGTTATGTTGATAGCTGAAATATTGCGTGAAATGACTTATGAATTGGCAGTACTGCTAAGAGGGACGGATCTGCCATATAATTTATGGGTTCGGCAAAACTTAATTAGTTGATTTAGTTTAGACTTTGTGTTCGCGTTAAGAAGTGAGTAAAAAGAATTATTCGAACCCAATAAACAAAAAAAGTTATGAATTCAAAACTATAATTTTAGAATCTTGAATCCGGCTCTGGCTACTACGATTTGCTTACATCTACTAATATTGGTGTTGGATGCAAATAGAAGTAACAATCTTCCTCAAACAACTTGCTCTTTATATATTTATTTCAATTTAAATTTATTTTTATTGCGCGTTTACTTCTTATTTATTAAGAGATACATGCCTATTTATTTAGATGGGATTCAAAATATTACTTCCTCTTGTTCTGCTTTAGATGACATTTATTTAGCAAGTAAAATAACTTTTCCTCAGTTGTAATTACACTAGATATTTTTAATGGGTATAAAAGTCTTTTTTTAAAATTTTATTTCTTTGTTCTTCTAACAATGTAAATTACACTGAAAAAGTTAGATGCATCAATTTATCATGCTTCGAAACCTATTACTGTTTTATTTTGGAATTATATCTCACTGTTATGTTCAAGATCAAAACAATTTCACAAAATAAGGACGTACAAACGTACAACGGATCCTGATGGAAAAATAGAAGAATTAATTATTATGAGAAGTTTTAATTTTGGGGTATTATCACTTTTAGCCCGCGCCAGAAAATATTTACATCTGGTCGCCGAAAAAATGTATAAAATTTGTATAATTTTGTATATAACATACAGAATGTATATATATACAAAAATATACAAATTTTAAATATTTTGTGAGCTCGGTAAATCTGAGCTAACACCTCAACTCCATCAATGCAAGCTCGAACGGAACTCTGCCATGGCTATGAGTGAAATGAAGAAGAAGACAGTTACAGAGGAGGAAACGAGAAATGATTTTCTATTATTGTGAAAAGAGGAGTAATTACAAATATATATATATATACCTCTAACTTAACTATAGTTGCAACAACTAATTATAGTCAGTTGGGACCCATCATTATCTACTAACTAACTAACAATATTAACACTATTAACTAACTATTCTTCACACTCCCCCTCAAGCTGGAGGGTGTAAAATATTGAGTACTCCAAGCTTGCCTAAAAGAAAACTATGCTGAGAATGACCAAGCCCTTTGGTCAGCAAATTAGCTTGTTGATCCTTCGTGCCTATGTAAAGAGGCATGAGCAGTCCTTGTTTGATTCTTTCGCGTACAAAATGGCAGTCAATTTCTATGTGCTTGGTATGTTCGTGAAAGATAGGATTGGCTGCTATTTGCAAAGCAGACTTACTATCACAATAGACATTAACAGGTTGTTTGATAGTCACACCTAGCTCACCAAACAGTCCCAACAACCATACAACCTCTGCTGTTACTGCTGCTAGACTTCTATATTCTGCCTCTGCAGAGCTTCTGGACACTGTGTGTTGTTTCTTGGACTTCCAAGAAATGAGTGAATCACCAAATTTGATCAAATAACATGTAACAAACCTGCGTGTATTTGGACAACTAGCCCAACCAGCATCACAGAAGCAAGTCAGGCTGTCTTCATTCGAGTTGCCCAGGAAAATCCCCATCCCTGGT
The DNA here is from genome assembly GCF_001879085.1 of Nicotiana attenuata. Classification (NCBI taxonomy): domain Eukaryota; kingdom Viridiplantae; phylum Streptophyta; class Magnoliopsida; order Solanales; family Solanaceae; genus Nicotiana; species Nicotiana attenuata. The sequence continues at coordinate 111,945 of NW_017672475.1, forward strand.
TCATGTTTGAGATACCTCACCACTCTCATAGCTGCATCCCAATGAGATCTTTTTGGCTCTTGTATGAATTGACTAAGAGTCTGTACTGCAAACACAATATCTGGCCTAGTGATGGTTAGATAAATCAGTCTACCAACCAGTCGTTGGTATTCACTTGCATCAGACAACACTTCATCATTTCCAACACCAGTATGTCTATCAAATTCTGCAGAAGTGAATTTTTGATTGAGGTCAATTGGAGTGAGAGCAGGCTTGGCACCTCCCAGGCCTAAGTCAGAGGTCAACCGGAGACAATACTTCCTTTGGTTCAAAAGAATTCCACTCTTGGATCTTAGCACCTCAATCCCTAGGAAATATTTCAGGTCACCAAGGTCCTTGACTTTGAATTGCTGATGTAGCACCTCCTTGGTCTCATTGATGAATTGTGGATTATTTCCAGTTATCAATAGATCATCTACATAAATCAGTACTGCCACAAAGTCTTCACCTTTCCTCTTGGTGAACAATGAATAATCATGAAGGCTTTGAGTGTATCCTGCAGCTATGAGGGCTTCACTGAGCTTGATGTTCCATTGCCTTGAAGCCTGCTTTAACCCATATAGTGATTTCAGCAATTTGCAGACTTTTGTCTCCCCCTGCTTTCTGATACCTTGAGGCAGCTCCATGTACACTTCCTCATATAAATCACCTTGTAGAAAGGCATTATAGACATCCATTTGTGAAATGTTCCAACCCCCGGAAGCAGCTAGTGCAATGACAGACCTCACAGTTACCATTTTTGCAACTGGTGAGAAGGTTTCATTGTAATCTAAACCTTCTCTCTGACTATACCCCTTGGCAACCAATCTGGCCTTAAACCTTTCCACTTCCCACTAGCTTTGTACTTGATTTTGTATACCCATTTTGATCCAATTGCCTTTTTTCCTTCTGGCAGATCAACAACATCCCAGGTCTTGTTGTCTTCTAGTGCCTTGATCTCCATCTCCATTGCTTCAATCCACCTTTTGTCCTTTGAAGCTTCAGCAAAGTTCTTTGGTTCAGTCATTATGGAGATGTTGGCTAGAAACTTTCTGCATTTATCTTTCAGCTTGTCATAAGACAAGTAGTTAGCTAAAGGATATGAGGACCCCTGGCTCCCCTTTGTGGTTACATAATTTTGCAACCATAAGGGCTCCTTTGTTGTCCTTTTTGATCTCCTTAGCTCATTATTGTCCAGTTCTGTCCCTGGTGAGACAATGGAATTATCTTGCAGTGTTGATTGTTATTGTTCCGGTGCCAACATCCTTACATCATCTGAACTAGATGCAGCAGCTTCTGCTTCAGACATGTCTGTTGTTGCCTCCTGCAACTACTGAAGAGTGCTGCTCATTCTCACACCTTCTGACATCAGCTGTTGTAAGATCATCATGATATCTTGGCTCAACTGCCTCCCCTGAATCATCAATGTCAGTCCTCTCAGTTTGCAGGTCTGTACTACTGAGGGGTTCAGCTGCAAACATCTTTGCTGTTGTGTTTTCTCCTGCAATTGGAACTTGAGAAGCTGGCTTTGCAAAAGGAAATATATGTTCCTTGAACACTACATCTCTGCAAACAAAGAAACAGTTAGTGGATAAATCCATCAGCCTATATCCCTTCTGTGTTTCTGCATATCCCAGAAATACTGCTACCCTTGCTCTAGGTGAGAACTTGTCCTCTTTGATCATGTTAGTAGCATAGCAGAGACATCCAAACACCCTCAAATGACTCAAACTTGGTGTTTTGTCATATAGAGCTTCATATGGAGACTTTCCATTCAACAATGTTGTAGGCAGTCTATTTATCACATAGAGTGCTGTATTAACACACTCTCCCCAGTATTTTGTTGGAACATTAGCTTGGAACTTCATTGCTCTTGCTATATCTAGAATATGCCTATGTTTTCTCTCCACCACTCCATTTTGTTGTGGAGTATATACACAACTGCTCTGATGTATTATCCCATAAGAACCAATCAATTCCATCATGTGTTTATTGAAGAATTCTGTTCCACTGTCTGTCCTAATTATTTTCACTTTGGACTGAAACTCTGTTTCCAACATAGACAAAAACTTCTTAAGTACCACAACAACATCACTCTTCAATTGAAGTAAATGTATCCAAGTATATCTTGTATTATCATCAACAATAGTCAAGAAAAAATGTTTCCTATCATGAGTTGGGTACTTATATGGTCCCCAAACATCCAAACGCAATAGAGAAAGAGACTTCTCACTTGTAGTCAAAATCCTAGAAAACACTAATCTACTTTGCTTAGCAAGAGGACATATAGGGCAGTCATTGTTTATTGCTAAATCTACCATTTTATTGTGAAAGAAATCTATATTCTTCATAGTACTGACTGAAGCATGGCCTAATCTTCTGTGCCAAAGTGCTCCATCTTCCTCATCCTTCTTTGTGCTTGTGGATGCAAACTGCTTTATTCCCTTGATGAATTTGTCCAAATCTCCCTTGAAACCTTTCTTCAATATGTACAGACCACCTTTTTCTCTACCAATCCCCCTCACCCTGCCAGTGTAAAGGTCCTGGAACAGGCAGAAGTCAGGAAAGAAATTCACTGAGCATAATAGTTGTCTAGTTAGCTTAGAAACTGACAAAAGGTTGAATTTGAACTCGGGAACAAACAATACATCATGCAATTCCTCCTTATCAAGAATGATTGCTTTACCAATGTGTGAAACTCTAGCTTTTCCTCCTGTAGGTAAATGAACCTGCTCATTTCTATGTGTTTTCACTTTGTCTTTTTCTACTAAGGCCTCTAATTCACCAGCAATATGATGTGTAGCTCCAGAATCGATTATTCATTCAGTACAAGGCAAGTTTGACATTAGGGATGTAGCCATACCTGCCATGTTAGCTTGACATTCAGGAGTCTCTTTGTTCAGCATGTTTAAGATTTGCCTGTATTGATCTTCAGTGAAGTATGGCCCTGCCTTCAGTGCATCATCTCTGCCTTTCCCTTCATGATCCTGTGTTGGTTTATCATTTCCAAGAGCTCCAGTTGTTAAGTTTGCTGCATATGTTTTTCTATTTTTGAAGTCATCTGGATATCCGACAAGTTTATAGCAGTTTTCCTTTGAGTGCCCCGGCTTGTTGCAGTAGTCACACTTTATAAATGGCTTCTTTCCTTTGTATTTGTTGGTTTGGATTGTTGGTTGTCCCCTGCCTGCCTGCATAGCAATGGGATCTCCTTTATTTCCTACAATCGAGTTAGAGTTCTGGCTCTCATCTTCAATTATCAAGGCATAGGTTTGATTCAGAGTTGGCTCTACAGTTTTTATCAGGATCTGTCTTCTTGCTTGATCATAAGTCTCATTGAGTCCACTCAAAAATTGCATTAGCCTTTGCTGCTGGAGCTGCTCACATATTCTTTCGAATTAGGGATAGGCACCATCGCATCATATTCAGCCCATAGCTCTTTGAGCTTTGTGAAATATGCAGATACAGTATCTGTCCCCTGTGAGATAGTAGCTATCTCCCTGTGTAGTTGAAAAATCCTCACACGATTCACTTTGTCAAAACTCTCTCTCAGATCTTCCTAAATGAGATGCGCGTCAGATGCCTACACAATTCCGCTAAGTAATTCTGGAGACACTGTGTTCATGATCCAGGACAGCACAATTGCATTGCATGTCTCCCAATCTTTATGTAATGCAGGCTCGAATGAGCTCTTTTTGCATGTCCCTAGCACAAACTCTAGTTTCCTCTTAGCTTGTAGTGCAATTCGCATAGATCGACGCCATAATCCATAATTTTCTGATCCTGTGAGCTTTACAGGAATCAAAATCGAACTAGGAGTATCTGAAGGATGCACAAACAGAGGATGTGTGTGATTGATTTTATTAGCCGCCATTAACAACTGTTGATCGAGCTTCGTGAGGAAGACGATATGAAAAAGGAGAAGAATATCATAGATCTAACAGAATTTGCGGAAGTCTAGATCTTACACTGCTCTGATACCATGTGAGCTCGGTAAATCTGAGCTAACACCTCAACTCCATCAATGGAAGCTCGAACGGAACTCTGCCATGGCTATGAGTGAAATGAAGAAGAAGACAGTTACAGAGGAGGAAATGAGAAATGATTTTCTATTATTGTGAAAAGAGGAGTAATTACAAATATATATACCTCTAACTTAACTATAGTTGCAACAACTAACTATAGTCAGCTGGGACCCATCATTATCTACTAACTAACTAACAATATTAACACTATTAACTAACTAATCTTCACATATTTTTTCGACTATTAATTTTATAACGGCTATACAGTTTCATTTTTCCTTTAACTTTCTCAATGCGTCACAAAGGGTAATAAGACTTGAACGTGCTTCATTTTTATCTCTTTGTTTTGAACAGAAATAGTATAGGGTAAAGTGGGCTTCAAATTCGATCCAACCCAACAATGTTTGCATACGTCCATTTCCCCTTGAAGGAGAACATTGAAGGGGCATTTGCATCTATACCCGCTTTTTGGATCACGTTTTAACTTGTGCCCCTTTTGCAAAAAAAAATTGCAAGCGTACCCACTTTTTCGCGTAACTTCAGCATACGGGGCTGAAGTAGCAAAGGCAATCACGCAAAACTTCAGCATTCTAGTAAACGGGCCTGAAGTAACAAGTGTGCTGAAGTTTTTGTTTGTAATTGCTGAACTTAAGCATAGTAGCTGAAGTTTTTGTTTGTAATTGCTGAACTTAAGCATAGTAGCTGAAGTTTTGTTCTCTATTTGTTGAAGTTTTTATTTGTAATTGCTGAACTTAAGCATAGTAGCTGAAGTTTTGTTCTCTATTTGCTGAAGTTTTTATTTGTAATTGCTGAACTTAAGCATAGTAGCTGAAGTATTGTTCTTTATTTACTGAAGTTTTTGTTTGTAATTGCTGAACTTAAGCATAGTAGCTGAAATTTTGTTCTCTATTTGCTGAAGTTTTTGTTTGTAATTGCACTAAATACGCTGAAGTTTTTTTGTCCTGGATTCATTAGTTTTGCCGTTAAGCTTTTTCAAAAACTTTAGCAGAAGATGCTGAAGTTATTTAGTTCATTTATAAAAACTTCAGCACTAAATAAGCTGAAGTTTATTTGTCCTGGATAAGCTTTTTCAAAAACTTCAAAGGAAGATGCTGAAGTTATTTAGTTCATTTGTAAAAACTTCAGACTAAATAAGCTGAAGTTTTTTTGTCCTGGATTCACTAGTTTTGTCATAAAGCTTGTTCAAAACTTCAGCAGAAGATGCTGAAGTT